>NC_085140.1:283249626-283302643 GCF_024139115.2 Armigeres subalbatus
ATCGGTAATACTTCGTTCGATTTACGTATTGCTAGTCCAGAAGCTTAAGGAGAGGCTGAAGGACCGATTCGGTCCTCATCTAGCAGTACAATTTTAGTACCAAAGTACAACCTGGTGAACCGCGAGTGATTTTATTTTCACGCTCAAGCTGCAAAGCGGAGAAATTGCGAATTCGGCGATCAGAAGAATCGGCCATTCTGACCATTCTGTTGGTCTGTCGGACAACAATCTATAAACATCGCCTCTCACGGAGGATAGTTCTAAATTCACGCTTGAGCAAGGGGAAAAATTATCGCTACGTGGAAATGGCGGCAACTCACACCAGGCTCATCGAACAATGATGACATCGGATTGTAGCTTCCATGAATGATCGTCACCCTCTAACTGGAGGAAGAGGCGCGTTAGTGCGGCGGATGAAGGAGTTAGCCGAGGTTTTCCGTCGTCCGGTGAAGAGTCGACTAGTGTGCGACCAGAATTCGCCCTGCTGAGGAGCAATCATTATTCGCCGCGCCTCGCTTTATCGCATACTGCACAGCGCCGGATCAGTCAGTTGGTCCGTCTCATCAGCAGAAACAGAGCGAATGATCAACAACGGGTAGATCAGCGTATTTGCGACTACGGGCGCAGAGGTCATGTGCGGAGGAAGTGCTACAAGCTGGAAACGGAAAAGAGAGGAACTGTGCAGCACATCGACACCCTTGCAGCTGCATCCAGTACTGGTAGCTTAGCTGAGGCGATTGACAGATTGAGGTCCATGGATTGGGACTCGGATGGTAATGATTCAGGTGACTTAGAATGTATGCATGTTTCCTCTATAAACAAAATAAGTAATCCATGTTTATTAAATGTATTTATTGAACACCTTACTATACAGATGGAGATTGATAGTGCCTCGGTAACAGTTATGGGAAAAAATATGTTCAATTCTAAGTTCAACCTTCCTTTATCCCAAAAAAGTTTGAAGCATTGATAGTGGTTAATGGTACCGGAGTTAAAGATTGCTGGCGAAGTGGAGGTATTTGGTTGAATTCAATGGCGAGGCTCGATTAAACATGTTGATACGATTGCGATTACCAGTTTATTCCATTGCTGGGAAGAACATGGTTGGATGAATTTTTCCCAACTGGAGAATTTTTTTGTAATTCTATGCCAGTGAACAATTTATTGACAATCAAATGATGCACTAATTGCAGAAACAGATTGAAGTTTGCGATGTGTTTGTCAAAAACTTCTCAGTCTGATTAAAATTTTGAAGCTGACCTGGTTTTAAAAAGTGATGTTCCGATTTTTAGGAAAGCATCGACGTTCCTATCGTCTAAGGGAGAAAGTTTTAAAATTAGACAAATTAGAAGCTGAAAAAGTAATTACCCTATTCAAACCAGTGAGTGGGCATCTCCTGTAGTTGTTGTCTGAAGAAAAACAACGATATAAAGCTTGTAATTGACTGCAAGGTTTCTATTAACAAAGTTATCATACAAATACTTATCCTTTGCCTATTGCTCAGGATCTTTTTGCTAGATTGGCAGGGTGTAAAATATTTTGTGCATTAGATTTGGAAGGCGCGTACACACAACTCTCCTTATCTAAACGATCAAGAAAATTTATGGTAATTAACACAATTAAAGGACTTTTTACCTACAATAGTTGCCTCAGGGGCTTCCTCGAGTGCATCTATTTCGCAAATTATAGATCAAGTATTACATGGTATGGATAACGTTTGCGTCTATTTGGATGATGTCCTTATTGCGGAAAAGATTTGCAGGATTGTTTGAAAAAACTTCACTATGGTTTTAGATAGATTGTCTAAAGTAAACATCAAAGTCAATTGGGATAAGTGCAAATTGTTTGAGCTGAACTGAGTATCTGTCATATAATTGCGAAAAAGGTTAACTCTTGCCCTAGTAAAATTTCAACTATAAAGGAAGCCAAAATTCCAACAAATGTGACAGAACTTAAATCATATTTATTAATTTAATAAATTCATTCCAAATTTGTCTTCAAAATTGTATCATTTGTACAATTTGTTGAAGAGCAATGTAAAATTTGAATGGGATTCCAATTGAATACTGCTTTTGAAAATTCAAAGCAATTGTTTACTAAAACGGATTTTTGGAATTTATACCCGGAGAAACAATCATTGTAGTTACAGATACGCATCTGGCTATGGATTAGGAGGAGAATTGCTCTATTATTGACGAGGTTGAAAAACCAGTTGTTTCATTTATTTCTTTAAATGCAGCTCAAAAGAAGACCCATTTTGCATTAGAAGCTCTTGCTCTTGTTTGCACAATTAAAAAAATTCCATAAGTACTTGTATGGACAAAAGTTTCAGGTTTTCTGACCACAAACCACTAGTGATTTTGGTAAAAATGGAAAACATTCAATATTGGACAAGAATACAACGCTATATTCTTGAGTTATCAATTGATGACTTGAAATCCAGTACAGCTGTCTGCCAAATGGGTATGCGTGATTTTTGTTCGCGATTCCCATTAGAAATTTCAGTACCCAAAGAATTGATCAAGAATTTGTGAAAAGTACTAAATTTTGGGAATAACACCTGTTGATTTTCTTGGCGATTGCTAAAGAGACAAAGAAGGATACATTTTTGCAGGAAGTTATATATTTTATGCGGCATGGTTGGCCTGATAGAATTAATAAACGTTTTGTTAATATTTTTCGAATCAGCAAGATTTGAAATCATGGATGAGTGTTACTCTTCCAAGATCGAGAGTTATACCACAGAGTTTGCAAAGCGAGATTTTGAAAATTTTTACATGGCAACATGCTGGTGTCGTTAAAATGAAAAGATTCAAGGCTGCTGCATATACTGTTCGGAATCACATACAAATTTGAAAAGTTTGTTGCTGCTTGTGACATCTGTGCAAGATATGGCAGTATTTCCAAACAAAACATTACTTCAAAATGGATACCTACCACAAAACCATTTAGTAGAATTTATATAGATTTTTTTCACTTGAGCATCGTACCTTTCTGTTGATTGTGGACAGTTTCTCAAATGGGTGGAGGTAGAATGGATGAGGAAAGGTACCTAATTGTGATGGTTTTTAAAACTTGTTCAATTTTTGCTCGTTTTGGATTCCAGATGTTCTAGTGTCTCGACAATGGTCCTCCTTTCAGCTCGCATTCTTAAAGTATTTCTTGAGAGACAAGGATAAAAGTACTAAACAGTCCTCCATATATCCGGCTAGTAATGGTCGGCGGAGAGGCTGTAAGAACTGTGAAGACGTTCTAAGAAGTTCTTTTGGAAACCAGGAATGTTAGAGTTGAGTTTGGAAGATCAGATAAATCTGTTTTTATTCAACTATAGAAATAGTAACATGACGATGGAGGAAGTTTTCCTTCTGAAAAGTCTTTGCTTATACACCCAAGATGTTAATCGATTTGGTAACCCTAAAAGCATTATAAGCAGATGCTTGTACCACATTCCCTGATGATGAATTAAAACTAGTCGTAATAACAAGGATCATCTACAGATCCTTTAGATGAACTGATGCCTGGGGACATCGTGTGGTACAAGCATACTACATGTACGTGAAAGTGGATAAAGCATCGTTTCTAAGACGTTTTTCTAAAACTTATTACAGATCATGGTTGAAACGAGGCGAAACCACCGCCCATCCCACTCAAATCAGAGTCACTATAGATGGACGTGGCCATCGGGCGTGCCAAGGCGAGCGATGCGTGTTGTCGAGGATGGTTGGCCCTACCGACTGACGACGACACTCCTGGTTCTGGTCGGCGCTTCCGACTACCGTTGAACCCGCGATGGCACCCGTACGCCGATCGAGAACGATGTCTGCAGGTTACCAGATCGGAGAAGTTCGACGCAGTCTGAAAGCAATGTGTTAGGAAAATGAGAAATAGAAGAGAAAAATCCGTTAGATACGGTGAGCTTTTGGCTACTCGAGGCGCTCTAAACGAGCCAGAAGAACTAAAATAGATAAAGAATTCGAATATTATTAATTTGATGAATTGTTGTTCATTTAGAATTAGTATTCTCTCCGAAGGAGGAAGGATTGTTATACATAAAAAAACACATCTGATTCAATTTATCTTAAAGTGCATAACAGCAGTGTGCGCTGCCAACACACTCTGTCAGCTCGTTATTAAAATAAACAAGACCAGAAGGTCTTTTCTAATTGATCACTTGACGAAGACAGTCTCATTCTTTCAACTCCCTATAAGAAAACCCATAGAAAGTAGTGTTTTACGGCAGTATTTAGTTGAACAGATTAGAGGGTAACCACTTCCTTCGGTGGGGTTTGATCCCACTGAACCCAGATACGATAGACAGGTGCTTTTTGTACTAGTACCCGTTAAACTGCGGAGGACGATGGAGATCCTTCGTAGCTTAGTAGGTAGCGTATTGGTTTCGTGGGATCAAACCCCCACCGAGGAAGGGTTACTCCAACATTCGAACTAAATCTATCACATAGTGTTCATATGCATAAATCAATTTCAACTAGTAGTAATAACCCTATCGTGGCTCAATAACCGGAATATGGCAATTAACTTTGAATAACCCAATTTTTTTGTTGGTTACTCGAGTTGAATATATAACACGCTGTCCTTAATGTGTTTTGATTCCTGCATTTCAATTTTAACAACAGTCTAGTAATATTTTTGCGATATTGTCAAATTGTCAGTACACCAGTTTTTTACTGTTGGAAATTCATTAATTTCTCAGTTAACCTGAATTTTACAGCTTTTCAAATACCCTGAATTTTCTTTGATTTTTGTGAATTTTTGGTGGAGTTAACTCATTTGTTCTGACGCTGAAGGTCTTAAAGACAAACCAAACCGTGTAAAAAACCTGGGTGTACTGTTAGATTTTGTTTACTATGTAACCTCAATAGCAAGCATTGCAACAGTAAAGGGGAACTGTTATCGACCGCAAGGAAAAATATCCATGTTTTCAACTGAGCACGGTTTGCTGACGAGAAATTGAAAAAAAACATTAAAAGCGAATTGAACTCGTTTATATCGCCTTCTAGTTAGCGCCCACCTTGACAAATAAGTCCGCTTTTTCATTATTCGGGATCGAGCAATGTGAAGCGACTCATACCAAGAGTAATGTAAAAGCGATTCGATAGAGCACTGTTAATCGTATTCCGCTCAGGAAATATGGTGAGTGTTATACCGACATTCAACGAAAAGCTGCAAGAGTGCTGAGTCTGCCCCACCTCACTGCCCAAGCATTAAAGTATGGCTCGATGAACGGTTCCCAAGATTCGAACGATAGCCTGTCGATCATCTGGTTGAACTGTTCTATAACCACCTTGGTGGTGCATGGCAATGAGAACACATAATTGATCTTGGCTATCGCGACATCCTCGGCGGAGGAGTATACCACCTCTTGACCGGGTACCGTCCTGTCGTGCAAATAGCCACCATCCTGACATGTCCGCCACCTAATTGCCGTTATCGATAGAGACGTTGTACGGGTCGGACAGGAGGGCGTCATCGGTCCTCGACTCCGAGACTGACTGCCACAACAGATGCACAGTGGTTAAGATTCAGCTGTGTTACTTGCACGACTTCTTCAAAAATGGACGGAGGTCCGCTCATAACGTGGTTTAGAGCTTGCTTATCATGGTGCCTGCGCCATGTGCACTTGCTCACCACAATGACGACACAGGTTACTACGGTATGGGCTCTCACAGTCGTAGGACTTGTGCCACAACACTAAGCACATATTGAAAGGCATATTGTTACGGAGACGGTGAAGTCGTTCGGACTTCCTCAAGACAAACTCTTATTTTAAGTTTAGAGTAAGCTTTTACTGAAGTATATTTGTTTTATAGTTTTAATGCACGTTTAATGTAATTTTAGGTTACTTACAATTTAATCCTCTTCGTTTTACAATCCGTCTTATTGGTAACATGTAGTTTTCTTCGATGTATCCATTAAGCTGTAATTCAATTAGTATTGTGATAAATTCGACGATCACTGTTGTTCATAGGGGAATGTCGCAAACGTAAACAATGCCTTTTCCTGCAAATTCCTCAACAACTAGAACTCGCTCCCGGTTCCAACCACTTGAACTGGTGGCGCTACGCGCCTTCTATCGAATGGAAGGGAAAATACCGCCAGAAGTCTCCTAATCTTCCTGAAATCAGCAAAAAAGAGTTACGTTTTGCGACTTCGCCTTATGAAACAACAATGTCGAATTTAGGGTGTAGCCTTACAATGATTTTAATAAAAGGTTTAACCAACGCCGAGAATGTTGTGTGTACTCTGTTTCACAATGATAGGCAGATATTACTCACATCTGAGCTTTGACGTCTCAGGCTGACGTATTTCACCATTAACACTGTCAGTAGACAACTCCTGCATTTGTAGCGTTAGCAATTAACGAGGGTCTTGAACCGTTGCGCACTATACCCCGTATTGTTTGTAGTTTCTTCAGCCATACCGTTTTTCCTAGCACGTCCAAGACTGCGAGCTCAGTTAACGCCGCTGAACAATGCTTGTTGCTTTTCACATCTGCGCTCCGGATACGTCCGTCCTTGCCTGGATACACTTTGACTACGATTCCCTTTCCCAGCTGTTCCTCCGTGACTCGTTGATGACTATAACCAGGTCTCCAACTTGAATCGGCTTCACATCCGTAAACCACTTGGACTGTCTCGAGATAACAGGGAGATATTCCTTTATCCACGATTCCAGAAACGATGACGCAATGACCTGCATGTTTCCAGTTTGGCGCATCACCGATGAGGAATCGACGGAGCACAACTGTTGACATACCCCTACCGAACTGGAGCAGGAAGTGGTTCGGTGTGAGTGCTTCAGCTTCAGCTGAATCCAATGGAAGATACGTTAGAGGGAGTGTTCAATTGACTCTGCTTCAGCTATAGCGGTGAGGAGTGTTTCCTCGTCCGGGTTTCTCGACAACTCCTAGCGGCCAATGCTGTTTTTACCAGCGCACTAACTGTTCCCAAATGCCTCCCATGTGGGGAGCATATGGAGGATTTAGCTTCCATTGTGTTCGAGCATTAGTAAACGTCGACGCCAGATCATGATTCACTTTAGCTGATTTCTTGCCAACTTCTTCGCGCCCCTGAAAATTTGTTCCCTGATCGGTGTATATTTCCAGAGACGCACTACGACGAGTGACGAATCTTCGCACAGCTAGCTTACAGGATTCCGTGGACAGCGAGAAAGCTACCTCTAAGTGCACTGCCCTTTGTCGAGGCAAGTAAAGAGTGCCACCCAACGTTTAGCCAACTTACGTCCAATTCTGATGGATACTGGTCCGAAATAATCTAAACCTGTTTGATGTATGGAGTAAGCCGTGCCTCTGGAAGCGGGCCCATTCGTGGAGTCCTGTGACTCAGTTTGCACTTTACATCCCCAACACTTCTTCGCCACCTTCCTCCGACAGCTCTTAGTTCGAAACGTGGAACTGCTGTCGAAGCTCATTTACGACCGTCTCGTTGTTCGCATGTCCGAACTTCCGATGATAGCTGTCGATGATAAGTTCTCACATAATGGTTCTTTGGTGGAATTGCTGGATACTTCGATTCCTCCGACAGCCAAGGTGCCGCACGATTCTTCCGTCCTTGCGGATTACTCCATCAACTCCAATGAAAGGGCACAGTTTAGATCCTACTGCTTCGTTTTATTTTCTTCCATGGATCCATAGGAACCGATGGTCCGAATCCACGCGGCGTATTCGCTTGAGAACGCTTCGCTGAATCAGTCGCATCACCGTCAGCTCTCTGCTTCCCGAAGTTCTTCCATGTTTAAGTCCAGCACCTGGTAGCGGCAGCTTGCTTCTACTTCTCCTACAGTTTTCTTTGAAATCGTCGCAGGTATCCTACTGCTCTAACAACCTTTCCATTTGGAAAATCGTTCAAATTGATAGTTAATCCTGATTCCGCTTGATGGTGTATGTTGATGTTTTCATCTACCTCTTAACCACCTACTTCTTTCGGACGTAGTCGGACCACTTCCCCACTTCGTAGCCTCGTCGGATACGTTCCATCTCGTAGGCACCTTTCTCCATTCTGATACATCTGAACTTTCCAGGATCTCTCCGACTCTGAAGGCCACAAATTGATGAAATCTCCTTTGATCTGATCTCAGCCACGCTAACACAGTGTTTGAGTCACTCCAAAACATTTTTCTTCCAATGGAAAGTGTGTGGCTATCGAGGATGGCCTTCGAGCCTTGTGCCGATAACCGCCGCCTGCAGCTCTAACTGCGGTATCGATAATTGCTTCAGAGGAGCAACCTTAGTTTTGATGCCACTAATGTACACGAACACTTCCTCGATCAAAACTCGAAAGTACGCAGCACCGGCATAAGCAGTCATACTCGCGTCTACAAAATGTGTAGCTCGAGTGTTTCAAAGCTCTCAGATCATACCGGGAAATAGCATCGTTCAATTCGCAAGCACTCTGTATTGCCAGCACAAATCGGCGCCACTGTGGAAAAATGGTTTCGGTATTTCATCGTCCCAAGCTGTACCAGATCTCCATACATCTTGTAGCAAAATTTTGCCGTGTATTACAAAATTTGCTACTAGCCCGAGAGGATCAAATATGGACATAACTAGACTCAGGGCTTCTCTTTTGGTAGGAAATACATTTCCATCTAGCAATCTTTGAAGGCCACTATGAAAAGCCGCAGCAAAGGTAAACACGTCTCTCGTGGTATCCAATCATGCCCAGAACTCGTTCTGATCCACCACCTTTTCCCATCACAAAACTTTGGTTGATTCTGATGATGCTTCATGTCGCAGCACCTCTGACGAATTAGACAAAATGTCGAAGTTCAAATCCAGCGCGTTGATGAACTGTTGTTACTTCCTTCGCCAATTGAACCGCTTGTCGACTGTACCGACGCAATCCAAATAGTCGTCGACATAATGGTTCTCCACTACTACGGCTGTGGCCCTTGGGTTGATTGCTCATTTGCGTTAAGGTTTTTCTAGTGCGAACTTGGCGAATGTTGAACCGAATATTGCAACATTCATCACAAATATTTCCACCGGCTGTGACGACAGTTTCGCCATAGGAAGCCAAAACTGGATCTTCGCGTTGATGAACACCTGGTGAACATCTCTCTGATGTCGGCGTTGTTGCCACCTCCTTTTGACGAAATCGACTTACACGGTTTGTAGCGACTGCAGCAGATCCGGACCCTTTAGAAGAACTGAATTCAACGAAACACCTTTGAAGTTGGGCTGCATCACACGATGCGAACCTTTTCCGGTTTGTTTGGGTTCGTTATTCCCTGGTAAGTACCAAGTTTGACTTGGATCTGTATTCTGCGTTCTTGCTCCGTAGCTTTGTGAGCATAGCCTTTAGCTAAATACTGACTATTTGTTTTCGAACATTTTCGTATAACTCCGGATCCTTCGACAACCGCTTCTCCAGACACTGTAACCTTCTTTCCGCCATGGGCTTACTATTCGGAACTCCACCTTATCGTGCTTCCAAGCAAACCTGTTTGAACTTCCCAGACTTAGTACGACCGTAGTTGCTTCCATTAGCTCACGGGCCCGTTTCTCGCTGTTTGATTCAACCAGTTCGTTTGCTCCAACACCTGTACTTTCAATCGCGAAGAAATTTTCACCAATTCGTGGAGGTCATCATTTGTTGGGCGGTGACGAGACGTGCATAACTCTATGCGATTCCGAATCATTCGTATCTCAGGATCTACCATATAATATCCACCGAGACGTGTCTTCGCCCAACTGGTTCATCCCATTTTCCTTCTCAGTTTGAGAGTGACTTCAGCTTGGTGTTATCAAACCGATCAATAGGCCTGGAACCGCTTCTTCGTAACTTGGAACCGGAAGCCCTTTGAGATATGGAAACCTAGCTTGTAACTCTTCGAAATCTACAGTCTGATGTGTAAATCTAGTCTGATACTCTGTATACTCCCCAAAGCGAAGCGCTTGTTAGAGTTGTCTCCAGAAATCTCCATCTGCACACGTCGGAATCTTCTTCAACATGCTTTACACGTTTGTCCACTGCATGCACAGCGGAAACAAGGCCCCGATATCCCAAGCTCCTTGGCTGAACTTTCCAGCAGTGTGGAATCTGATCCACTATCCAGAAAGGCGAGGTTTTTACCGTTTTCCCGTTTGCATGGAGTGAAACTGGAATGATCCGAAACAGTATCCTGCAGGTGTTGATGATGATGTACTGTTACTACACCTGTGCTGCTTGATGTAACTTTAGGTTTTCCTTCATCTTGTGGATTCCCTGGATGTAAACCTGTGGTGATGCTCTTGACAGCCGTCCGTCCCACACACTGGAGCTTTGCACGGCCACTACTATGCGGGTAAAGGCATCGTTTACACAAATGTGAGTCCTTAACTACCTTCCAACGATCGCCAAGTTTTAGCTTTGAAGACAGAGCATTCTTTGGTTTATGCCCAGGTGTTTGACATACCGCACATGGACGTACCCCAAGCAAACACTTGATCATATATAGGATTACTTGTTACATTTATAACAAATTCGATTGCTTGAATTTTGGTTTACGCATTTCTATAACTCATTTAAAACGAAAAAAGCGCAGAGGTGGAGTCAATATAAAACATATTCAAGTTTTATTTGATACATTCCAGTAACATATTTATAACCAATACAAAACAATTGTCAAAACGTAAACAAATTTGCAAACTTAGATGACGAGCGATGCAAATGCATAGAAGGTTTCATCCAACAGTGTCTGCTTTTGATTACTCGTGGTAATAAATACAATTAAATATGCATGTTCATAGCTCCCATTCTGGGTTCGAATAAAAAAAAATACTATGCCCGTTTGAATTTATTGCAAACTTGAACATTTTAGTATGTTTTTCAAGCGCCAAAGGCAAACTATAATGTAAATGCTTTAAATTTGAAATTTTTCCCATTTATAGCCATTTTTTCAACATCCTTCATGTCTAGGGCTACCAAATGTACTTTCAAGGGACATAATTGATTTTGATACAAAGCTGGTTTTAGGACAAGCCATAAATTTGCAGAATAACTATTTGAGACTCAAAACACGACAAGAATAGTTAGTTATCTGTATATTCAATATGCTAAAACATAACGAAACTTTTATGATATTCTAGAATGCCGATCCCATAGCCGCGATTCGAAACTCAGCCAAACATCTTACCGTTAATATACATTATACATACATGATTATTGTATTTATTTTTCTATTCCCCTAAGCTGTTCGGCATTTTATCTCATTGCTCCCATGTTCATTGTTCATCCCATCAAATCCAAAGCAATTCAAACGAAATCGGTTTGTTTCTTATTTTTAGTATTTGTTTAGCAGTGAGCACGGTGAAAAGCGTTTTGTGACGAGATAAATATAGTTCAGTGAGATGAAAAACGGAACAGTCCCCCTATATCAAAATTATAATTAAATACACACTTTTATAATTTATATACAGTTCTTCGATAACTATAGGAATATGGGAGCCCTATCTATGCATTCTGAAATTTATTCCTTATGTTGGGCAATAGTATTCAAGCAACAGATATATAACACACGATAAATGTCAGTTATGAGTAAAAGTGGCAAATAAGTTATACTACAGTTTTACGGTGACAATAACAAATAATTAGTTGAAAATATTTATACTATTTAGTTCATCCAGTTTATCCACCGCCAAACATTTTGATCTTATCGAATTTATCGGATATTTTTCTGATTAGTCTTGCCGAAGATGGTAGGTAACATATAATACTATTATTAAGTGTATTATTATCTGACAAATGGCTATTTTTCCAGGTGAACAGGGAATGGATTTCACATCGAAAGAAACTATACCGACTGGATATCATTTGCAGAATCATTTTGTTCATGACGAAGACGCATATTTTGCAAAACAGACTCGAAGGATGCACTTATGCCCATGGTCATTGATTAAGTGCGCTACCCTGTAGTATTTCGAACTAATGGATCGCTTGAAAATTGCATTGCATAATGCTATAATAGTTTGTGAATTTTGGTACGTACGTTGATTAAGAATAATTGAATACGCTGATAATTGTATTCTAATTATCAAGGAACATCTGCGTTCGCTTGGTCGAAATACGTATCTTTGTGATTCAATATATTGGGGGAATAGCTTGCAAGAAAACAACAAGTGAAATAAATAAACAACATTTTTGGCATTTCAAAACCCGTTTGTTTTAATTGTGTTTCAAAGTTACCAAAATTTGCTATTGTGATTTAAATGAGTTGTAAATTAGTAATAGTTGTAATGATTTGAAACTAAATGTTTTTATCCAGTAAAATGGGAACATTATTGTAACGTTGAAAAGCAAAACATTTGAAACAGATTTATCACTGTTTTGAAACTGATAGTTACCAAAAATCTCAAATATATCTCATTTATAACCGTTTATATTATTTTGCTATTCGGATGTTGCTGTGTTACTTGGACCTTAGGAACCGATGATGGTTGCAGATTATCTGTTTCTTACCACGGAGTTGTTTCCACCTCGAGCGGACAGAGTTGACAAACGCCTTTCCTTTTGTGCGCTCCGGCCTAGAGCATTCCAAACTCCACCGCTTACACTGCTCGCCGCATTGATGATCATGTTCATATGTATGCAAACGCGCGTAATGGAACGTACACACGGTCAACAGTTCGACCAACATTGACTCCACCTCCCGTTTATTCAAACATTCATCAATTTTTATCAACACCGACACGAACAATCAATTTATTCGACCAACAATATCACACACGAACGACCGAAGCACCAACTCGAGCACCAACCATCAAAAATATATGGGGTTTGCACTTCACTACAAATGCTCAAACATGTTCGGCAACCTGCTCCACCCCCGACAACTCAAACCAAAATCAAACCGTTTTAATTTTTTCCAACCGAGCCGCAACTGTCAAATGGTTGTTCGAACAACTTCACACACGTTCCAACAAAGCAGCAACCGAAGCGTTTTCTTGAGTGGAGTCAATGTTCGTCGAACGGCTTGACTGGTGTACGTAGCATAAGTCGTCTACTAATACAGACTGCTTGTCTTGCCCACCCTAGCTTGTGTTTTGCTGGTAATTTTTCCACAAGTTCCTGAAGAAGGATCGGTTAGATAGATGCACTTGCTGTCCAGCTGAACAAGATGTGCGCAAAGATTTCGAACTGCTAAGCGAAGTTAACTAGAGTATCTAACTTCTCCGGTTTGGGTGCAGGTGTGCTTCGGACATCATTTAGGCGAACCAATAATAACATCTGGTCTTCCATCAGCATTCGAAGGGTTGACATTATCTCGCCAACGTTCGATGGATGTAATAAAACTACTAACCGCTTTCTTCGCTTCCCTTCAAGCAACGCTGCAATCTTAGGAGATTTTCAGCTTCCGATATCCACACATTGCGTCGACGTCTCAAAGGCACTCCAGAACAATGGCCATTCCGCAGGATTTCCTCCAAACAATGGAAGATTCTTTGGAACAACATGCCGCAAAGTTGATGAGTACTTGGCCCCGGATTTATGCTTGTAAGTTGGAACATTTTCTCGAACATTCAAATCGGCATTGGATGTGTTGATTACTCGGATAATTTCACCATACAGGTCCCACCGATGGCACTGATTGCAAATACGGAAAAGCAGGCTGATTTATTTCTAATCCCTGATACCAGACTGTCTGTTCTGACCCCAGTTCCCATTCGAAATCGATACAGGAAAACAATTGGAATGGACTCTGGCTGTTCACAAGACAAAGCCGACATATAGTTCGAACCCAATGGATTTATCGCATTATTTTGATTTGATTGTTGCCTATCAGACTCGTAAAACGGTTGCTCACCGCCGACGTTGGAAATGTGTACTGACCTACTGTTGTGTTTACATTCCGGATCCACGCTTTTTCATACCTGGCATTAATGTACTTGCAAATTGAGGATACACTCTTCTTAACGTTTCCAACGATATGCTGAGATTCGGTCAGTATCGGACAAGAGATGGTCCATAAAAGTGATTGTCCATAACTAACGAGGGTCCATCTTTCTGAAAAATTTAACTCGGATCCCTAATAAACTTGCGAAAGCATTCTAATGAACATAAATTTGGCATTTTCAAAGACCTCGTGCAAATAGTGGCTGTCTCAGCGAAAATTACTGACATGTATAAGATACGAAATAACAAAAAGTAATATACAAAATATTCAAAGCATAACATATGTTGTTATTACAATATCAAAGGCAAAACATAATTATTTTTTGTTTTGTATTAAAATATCTGATAATGTTATGCCTAAAGTATTTATGTTGGATATTAATTTTTGTTATTATTTTTGTCATGTTACCTCTTATTCATATCAAGTTCATAAAACTGCTGTTTTCAAGATATTAGCTTCTGCTCAGGCTCTATAACTAAATGGTGTGCGTTTGCCATATCACAAAGTAAGCATGAAGCAAAACACTAAAAATAGTAAATTAGTGCTTGAAAATGGAAAAAAACGTAATTTTCATTGCAATATGGGGCTATGTTCAATTATCCCTCGATTTAAACACCCTGAAATGAAGCCTGAAAGTAGTAGAATAAGGTCGAGAAAACAGATTGAAAAATTTTTGCGCCTTTCATAGATACAGCTTAGAAGAAAACGTTTTTTCAAAGAAAACCTCAATAACTTTTGATCCGCATGAGATATGGCAACGTTAAGTCAATGAAAAGTTGCGCCTGCAAAGCACAAAAGTGCTCGAACATCACATTGCTGAGAAATTTGAAACAAAAGTTAGAGCAAAAACTGTTTTTTGAGGGTCACCCTAAGTAAACTTGGGAAAATCGCTCTAAATCAGTCAATTTAAGAGCTAGAGAATAATTTTTTGGCAAAAGTCTTGGAATCTGGCTGAACTATAACTTCGCGAAACATTGTATAGCCGTATCTCTGCAAATGAAAAAGTTTTATATTTAATTTTTTCAAATGTATCCCTAATTTTTATGAAAACCTCAAAAGCCCTCACTGTTAGAGCAACTTTGTAGAACAAAGTTTTCTATCTCTGCTATGTTCGGCTAACAACTTATTACCGCTGTATGCTATCCTGGACCAGATGGAGTGTATGTAATTAAGAGTGACATGTGCCGCATTTGACAGGTCTCCTGCTTGTTTGGAACACGATTTTGTATGGGTGACAGAGAATTTTGTTCCAATTCTGACAGTGTCGCCACTCTTAATTACATACACTCTGTCCATACCTTGTGCGCATACATCGGTACAGAAGACGGTGGTACTGAAGGCGCGTATGCACGTGTTGGGTCTACTGTTGATGCTGTTTGTAGCGGTATATGCGATGCGATTTGTTGTGTAGCACAGTTCTGCATGTATGACGGAGCAGATATCGATGTATGCATAGAGTACGTCGGTTGTGGGACAGGGATGGAATAGAATATAAAGAGCAAGGCGGTGGTAGCAATGAGTGCGAGATAGATGCCGTCGTCGTCGAGGGATATCACAAAGGCATCGTTCGTCGCCATCTCTCTGCTCACCACGGGTCGACTTGTGTTGATTGAAGTGCAACGATGTTGTTATTGATGTGGTTTGTGGCGGTAGTGGATTCCACAACGAAGACATAGGCTGTGCATACACTTGCTGTAACGTTGTTGTCACAGGGGATCTCACTGGTTGTACAATTGAACTGCAATTGAACTGTTTGTGGCTAATACAGGTGTCTCACATTCACTAACGACGGCGACTGCAGTCATTCTGACTTGTCCCAGCTGCTGTTGTAGTAGTCGTCAAAGTAGGTTGGACTGAATCTGATGTCGCCTCCGCTTGCAACGTAAGTCCAGTGGAATGCACCCAGTATTGGAACTCAGGGTCACTGTGGGGTTCCGATCTTCCAATCCTGCACCTTACTCGTACTTAGATCACAGTTTCGTCGGCTGCGAACACTACCTGTTGCACTTCCTTCGTCCAACTTGGTTTGTAGTAGATTGTATTTTTCTTGATATCTCCTTCTCCAGAGCGAACATCGCTGTGATCGCCTTTCCTCGCTCAGATTCCAAACGCAGCACCATGTCTTGCATTTCCGTCCTGCTTCTCGCGTTCCTCGCATTTTGTCCTGCAACCGCTTTTCCTCTGCCAATCGTTGCATTTCAAGCTCCAACCTTGCGCTCGTGCGCTGGTAGTCGTTGATGCTACGGATTCACACGGATCTGAGTTGGCATGCCGTACATATAAGTTTCTGCTTTCGTTCTCAAAGACTAACGCAAAATGAACTCCCCAAGAAATTATGACGTTTGAGCGGGTCGCATAATGAACGCAAAATGAACTTTTGTTCGAGAAGACGACCCGCTCAAATGTCAAATCCATCGGTGAGTGAATTGATGAACCCATAAGTCTACACTGTCGTTGACTCCGGCACACATGAAGTGGTACCATCGGTCGCAGACGTCACATTGAACCATTTTCCGATCTGCTTCATATGTTGGTTGCATATGATGCACTGATGCTGACTCGAGGGGACATGGTTGTTCTATCTACTCGATGAATGTCCAACGAAGAACAACTTAAGAATATAAATTTCTAAAAGTTTTGTTACGGGAGGTGAAGTCGTTCGGACTTCCTCAAGACAAACTCGTATTTTAAGTTTAGAGTAAGCTTTAGCTGTAAGTATTTGTTTATAGTTTTAATGCACGTTTTAATGTAATTTTAGGTTACTTACAATTTTAATCCTCTTCGTTTACAATCCGTCTTATTCGTAACAATTGTAGTTTTTTCTTCGATGTATCCTTAATTAAGCTGTGTAATTCAATTAGTGTTGTGTATATTATATATTTAGTGTACTTACAATAGTATTTTAATAAAGGTTTGATTAACAAGCCGAGAATGTTTGTATATTTGTACTCTGTTTCACAATGATAGGCAGATATTACTCATCTAGAGCTTGACGTAGGCTGACGTATTTCACCCATTAACACTGTCAGTAGACAACTCCGTGCATTTGTAGCGTTAGCAGTTAACGAGGGTCTTGAACCGTTGCACACTTATTGATCAGCATCTTCATCTTCCCTCGCTGACTGATAGCTTCACGACCGGTGCTTTTTTGTTTTTTTGTTTTTGCTTTGGACCGCTTCTTGAGCAGAGGTCGCCATCCGCACTGCTCTCTGACGGTAGAGACGACGTCGTCCGCGTATACGTGACCTCGTCCAGTTGCTTGCACTGGAGGGTCACTTCGCCGGCAACGACCTCACCTCAACGCCGCAAACGTCTATCATAGCTCTTCTTTCGACGTCGAAACGAGGACATACGAACAGAATGTGCTCTGCAGTTTTATCAACACCTGGACAGTCAGGGCAGAAGGTCTCCGCGTGCAAACCTGATGAGATCTGCCGTAGCAGCCATGGCCTGACAGGAATTGTGTCAGATGGAAGTGAACTTCCCATGGGGTCTACCCACTCAGCTCGATATGTTAGGTATCAGCCGTGGGTCCGCCACGTAGCTCGAAATACTCCTCGTCTTCCCGGATGACCAGCGCGATTGGCATCATGCTCGCAATCACGCAGGATGCGTTGTGATATCGTGCGGTAGGCACGAGACACATCAAGCGGTACGTGCTCTCCAGCTTCCGCAGGTAACTGGTTACCCCAGAGCTCTCGCCCAGGACGGGCTCCACGAATAGATACGCAACGCCTGCCAGTAGCCTACTCACACAGGCAAGCCTCTTGCACGCATAGTCGACATAGCTGGCGAAGGTCAGCTTGTCGTTTATTACGACCCCAAGGAGTTTCAAACTCCGCTTTGATGCGAACGCGATTTCACCCACGTGAATAACTGCATGTTGCAGACTTGCGGTTGATGACGATAACGATCTTCAACTTCCTCGCTCCATTACCTTTTGGCTTCCGCAAACGGTAATCTAAGGTAGGCTACATGCGTGCCGAAGGACCGTTGGTCGTACAAGATTCTTGACCTCTGCACCGCATTGGTCTCAGACGTCGTCTGCAATCGTGACCTCGTCCAGTTGCTTGCACTGTAGGGTAGGGTAGGCACTTTCGCCCACAACGACCTAACCTCGGCGTCGTCACCTAAGACCTCTTAGGCTAGCTCCATGTAGTCAGTCCCTAGCCTGCGCTCCGCGTTTCAGAACCAAGATCATTTCACCGGTTTTTGTGTGTCTGACGCTTCGCACGTCCTGACCCAGCACCGAAAGCTTTTCGGCCGCCCGCATCGATTTAAGGACTGCAGCGTTCTTTGCCTTAACGGTTTTCACCAACAAGGCCTCGTCTCTGTCCTTAGCTTTCTTTGCGTGTAGAGAAGCTGCCAGAGATTTTCCCCTTGTGCCGATGGCACAGGCTGGCTGTACCTCTTGCAGCCCGGCGACTTGCGCCTGGTTGATGCCTTTCACCTTTTTGGGCCGAGAAGTCACCTTGTCGGGTCGACGCCCTTCGGGCTCCTCTGCATAAATTCATGTCTATGGATCTAGATACAAAAAAAAAACGTTGATGAAGAGGTCTTTCAGGTGCATACATATTAAAGACACTCATCACGGAATCCAAATTAAAAGGTACTCACGTTTTCAAGGGCAAACCAATCAATACGGAAGCAACGCACAACTGTCACTTTATTTTTTCCAGCTTTGCTGCGTCGCAGCATGCGTGAAATATTAAAAATGACAGTTCTGCGTTACTTCCATATCGAGTGGTGTGCCCTTGAAAACGTGAGTACTATCAAATTTGGATTCCGTGAAAAGTGTCGCTACTGTAGTTTTTTTCTCGATATTTTCAATGAGCAGCTTCCCAGAAAACGTGGTTTGAGCGGTTAATCGTCTTACCTCTAGTGGTTCGATGCCAATAAAACGACAACGTTCCTTGTACGGAGGTAAGTCCGTCGGGGCGCGCCATCTAAGAAAACGGAGATCTCACAAACTTTCGTTGAATTTGCGATCCATGTGACTTGGAAAGGGCATCAAACAGATTATTCGCGTATTGATCGCACGAGGGAGCACTAAAGTGCTCTAAAGCAAAACGGATCACGGAGCTCGCCGATGATTTTGAAGATGAGGCCCACTCGGGGGACAATATCATCGTAGTGAAGTCTGAATGTCAGTCCGCTATCGAGGATAACGCCAAGCTCACTGATGTGCTGAACTCGAGCGAGCGATTGTCCGGAAAGGACGTAGTCAAAACTGATTGGTGCGTTCTTTCGATGATATTAAATGATGTTGCATTTTTCGATACTTAAGCCCATCAGATTTCTCGAGCACCATTCTTCAAAAGTACACAGCATGTTCTGTAGGTCGGTGCAATCTGTCATACTTTTATTATGTACATAATACGTTTTCGAATCGTCTGCGTAGATGAGGCGGCAGACTGGTAATGGACAGAAAAACATCGTTTGAAGATCGAGAATAGCAGAGGCCAGGTTACTGCCTTGAGGTACTTCCGAATTGTTTGCAAAGCTTCAGATTCGATATTGAGATCCAGTTGAAAACCAGACAGCTCTCGCGACAATCGCATTTTCTCCCATTTCCCAGTGTCGCAACTGCATCGCGAGTGGTGCGCAGGATGGCGCACGGCTATGGCACAGATGCGCACTACTCGCGATGCAGTTGCGACATCCAAAAATGGGAGAAAATGCGATTGTCGCGAGAGCTCAGTTCGGTTTTCAACTGGATCTACAATATGCCAATCTTAACCCGTAACAGACGGTCCACCAGGTATGACCTGAACTAGGGATTGCAGAAATCACTCTCAATAGATAACGACCAACGATATTAGGGCATCTTTAGTAATGTTACAGTTATAGTTATATTTATTTCCCGAGTTTTACATTTTATAACTGTCAAAGATATAAAACAAGAAATGCATCTTCAGTAGCAGTTATAAGCTGCACATGTTTTATACTGGAAAACGTAAAAATAATCTTCCGAGGCCAATTCAAATGTCAAACTGTTATGATGTCGATGACATAGTATTTTTTGTAGTTGATGACGTCATCTTCTATTGTTTTGAACGAAATAAAACTCGAGTAAATTCTGTTGCAAACGTGACAAAATACAACTGAGCAGTATTCCAGTTATAAATTTCCCGACGAAACTGTTCGAATTTTTAAAACTATAACGTCTGTTGAAGATGGCATTTTGTTTCAATTTCATTTCCTAACTCCCATACAATTTATAACTCTACTAAGGGCATCTTTAGAATGCTACAGTTATAGTTACATTTATTTCCGAGTTTTACATTTTATAACTGTCAAAGATATAAAGCACGAGATGCATCTTCAGTAGCAGTTATAAGCTGCACATGTTTTATACTGGAAAAATGAAAAAATAATCTTCCGAGGCCAATTCAAATGTCAAACTGTTATGATGTCGATGAAATAGTATTTTTGTGACTGATGACGTCATCTTCTATTGTTTTGAACGAAATAAAACTCGAGAAAGTTCTGTTGCAAATTCGTGCAAAAATACAACTGAGCAGTATTCCAGTAATTTATAACTGTTATAACGAAACTGTTCGAATTTTTAAAACTATAACGTCTGTTGAAGATGGCATTTTTACAGTTTCAATTTCATTTCCTAACTCCCATACAATTTATAACTCTACTAAAGATGCCCTAAAGATGCCCTAAGAGAGGCAAAAACCTCTTCGAATCATAACAAGTCACGAAAACAAAACTTTGCCGAAATTCAGCAATTTTTTTTTTTTATGTTTCAAAATATACGAAATCAAATCAAAATATGAAATTGAAACTTTATTTTCGATTTTCGTTTATTGAATAATAAGGTGAAGCTACAAACGTGTACGAAATGTGACTGCTTCATTAATCGCAGCAGTAATCTAGCTGTGTCTTCTAGAACTGAATCGAATTTTTTATCTTTCGACGATTCACGTGTAAGCGATTTAGAAATACAGCGCGAAAAAGTTTTCTGTTTGACAGATGTGTTATGGAACGTACACACGGTCAAGCAGTTCGACCAACATTGACTCCACCTCCCGTTTATTCAAACATTCATCAATTTTTATCAACACCGACACGAACAATCAATTTATTCGACCAACAATATCACACACGAACGACCGAAGCACCAACTCGAGCACCAACCATCAAAAAATATATGGGGGTTTGTGCAACTTCACTACAAATGCTCAAACATGTTCGGCGAACCTTGACTCCACCCCCGACAACTCAAACCAAAATCAAACCGTTTTAATTTTTTCCAACCGAGCCGTCAACTGTCAAATGGTTGTTCGAACAACTTCACACACGTTCCAACAAAGCAGCAACCGAAGCGTTTTCTTGGGGGTGGAGTCAATGTTCGTCGAACTGCTTGACTGGTGTGTACGTAGCATTACCCAAGATGAATACACCACTAGGTGTTCCAATGTGTCAAATTCACGATTCAGCCATCTTGGATTTTAGTATGGGAGAGCCAGCCGGTTTGTTTTCGTTTTGCACTGAAAATGAATTTTTCACCCCCGCCTTCTTCTCTTCCACAAACTAAACACATTGCAACACCTAGCTGTGTATTCATCTTGGCATTACCGAAATTCGGTTCATTTCTGAATTGCCGAAAGCTGTGGCAAAGTTGACTGCCGAATTTCAGTAACACAAAAAAAAGTCTTATTTGTTAACGAGATGTCAGTTAAAATAAGCTTTTACGGTCATGTTCGTCAATTTGTTTTACCGAGCAAAAAATCGATTAAGTGTGCCGAGGGAGTTTGATAAAACGCTTTGTTTTCGCCCATTTTATGTTGGGACCATATTTTTTCGCACAGCTGTGTAAAACAAGTTGAAATGCATCATCAGAACCGGTGCCCCCCGCAATTGGGTCTTATAAAAAGAAATTTATCTTGGGTTGTAGCCCCCCGAATCAGTTAATTATCATAACAGCTACCGAAAAACGTCTCTAACGGTTTGCTACCTATCGAGAGTGTATACAGAGACAGACATGATAAGTGAAAGATTTTCTCATTCTCTTTTGGATTCAAACCCTGACCTGAACCAATCCACAGCCGTTGATGAGACGCCGAGTATCATCAATTTAGCTTGACTTCTTTTTTTGTGGATCAGGAACATATACGCCCGCATGGAAGGATGTCTAAAAGCGAACAGGAATCTACCTCGAAAAGACGCAAACCACCTTAGTCAAGATTCATTTATACTCGGGCCCGTATAATGGTGTCGTATCCATCCGGGAGCCGATAAGCACCAGCCAAAACATAGCCGTTTCAAAATACACAAATAAGAACGCGCACTTCCTTTCGTCGGAAACTTCGTCTACAGAAAGACCATATCCATATCCATTCACCCATTTCATCCAGCCTTCATTATTTGTCACACGAATATTCCCTTCCACTCTAACACACGTTTATTCGTCATCATTTGATGCACCGAAACTCTCCAAGTCGTCTTCGTCGTCTTCTTATCCTCACTTGTATACAGCGTTCGAGGCGATCGAGATGAAACGAGATCGCTGCTTCGTGTGGCAACATACACATTACTTTTCCTCGCGAAATCATCTGGTAAGTGTAATCATTCTGATGACAAATCATTTTCTTTCAAGTGGTTAAGGGCGGCATGCATCAATCTTTCTATTTCTTGACTGTGAATTAACTACTGACACGAACCGATAATATATTTATCATGATATAATGATTTCGTTAATTCTGCAATATTGATCAATACAAAATCAATATTCAGTTACACGTCCCTTCACTACATTCGCTTTCTCCTCTACTCTTCGACACAAATTTAAAAATCAACTTAAGTTTGATCCAATTTAATATAAATTAATATCATCCCAAATATAATTCAAACCAATTCATTTCCATTCCGTATTCAATTGAATCTCAATCCGAAGCAAATCCAAATCCAATGAAAATCTTTTCCAATCCAATAAAAAATCATCCCGATTCAATTTAAATTCATATCGAATCTATTTCAATCCAAATCCTCCAAATCTTATTTTAATCCAATCCAAATCCAATTCAATTCCATCCAAATCTAATTCAAATCAAATCAAAATCCAATCCAAATTCTATTCAAATCCATTCCGAATAAAATCCAAATCCAATTCAAATCCGATCCAAATCCAATCCAAATTCAATCCAAACCCAATTCAAATGCAATCCAAATCCAAACTAAATTCAATCCAAGCTCAAACAATATCCATCAAACCCAATTCAAATCCAATCCAAATCCAATCCACGTCCAGTACAAAATCAATCCAAACCAAATCCAATCCAAATCCAGCTCAAATCCCATCAAAATCCAATCCAAATAAAATGCAAATCCAATCCAATTCCAGTCCAAATCTAATCGAAATCTAATCCAAATCCAATTCAATCCGAATCCAATTCAATCCGAATCCAATCCAAATCCAATCCAAATTCAATCCAAATTCAATCAAAATCCAATCTAAATTCAATCCAAACCCTAACCAAATCCAATCCAAAAACAATTCAAATCCATTCCAAATCCAATCCAATTGCAATCCAAATCCATTTCCAATCTAATCCAAATCCGATCCAAATAAAGTTCAAATCCCATCAGAATCCAATCCAAATAAAAATCCAATTCCCATCCAAATAAAATCCAAATCCAATCCAAATCCGATCAAAATCTAATCCAAATCCAATCTAAATCTAATGTAAATCCAATCCAAATTCAATCCAAATCCAATTCAATCCGCTTCCAATCCAAATCCAATCTTAATTCAATCCAAATCCAATCTAAATTCAATCCAAATTCCAACCAAATCAAATCCAAATACAATTCTTATCTAATTCCAATTTAATCCATATCCAATACAAAATCAATCAAAACCTAATCCAAATCCAGTTCAAATCGCATCAAAAACCAATCCAAATCCATTCTATATCAAATCCAAAACCAATTCAAATCCAATTAAATTTTTATCTGAATCCAATTGGAATTCAGTCTAAATCCAATTCAATCCAAATCAAATCCAAGTTCATTACAAATCTAATCCAATTTCAATCCAAATGCAATCCATATTTAATCCAAATGCAATCCAATTTTTAATCAAATCCAGTTCAAATCGCATCAAAATCCAATCCAAATCCAATCTAAATCCAATCCAAACCCAATTCAAATTTAATCCAAATCCATTACAAATCTAAACCAAGTTTAATCCAATACCATTGAAGATCTGTTCCAAATCAAATTCAATTTCAATCCGAAACCAGTACAAAACCTATCCAAGTCCAATCCAAATCTAAATCCGATAAAAAATAATCAAAATTCCATCCCAATCGAATCGAAGTCGATAACAAATCTATTCCAAATCCAATGCTCATGTAATTCAAATCCAAGTAATTTAAAATCCAATCCCAATCCAAATTTAATCCAAATCCAGTTCAAATCACATCAAAATCCAATCCAAATAAAAATAAAAATCCAATTCCGATCCAAATAAAATCTAGTTCTAATCCAAATCCAATTGAAATCTAATCCAAATCCAATCTAAATCTAATCCAAATCCAATCTTAATTCATTCTAAATTCAATCCAAACTCCAACCAAATCAAATCCAAATACAATTTAAATCTAATCCAAAATCAATCCAATTCCAATCCAAATCCATTCCCAATCTAATCCAAATCCAATCCAAATCAAATTCAGATCCAATCCAAATCCAATCCAAATCTAATCCAAATTCAATCCAAACTGAAACCAAATTCAATCCAAATACAATTCTAATCTAATTCCAATTTAATCCATATCCAATACAAAATCAATCAAAACCTAATCCAATCCAAATTTAATCCAAATTCAGTTCAAATCGCATAAAAACCAATCCAAATCTATTCTATATCCAATCCAAACCCAATTTAAATCCAATTAAATTTCTATCTGAATCCAATCTAAATTCAGTCTAAATCCAATCCAATCCAAATCAAATCCAAGTTCATTACAAATCTAATCCAATTTCAATCCAAATGCAATCCATATTTAATCAAATCCAGTTCAAATCGCTTCAAAATCCAATCCAAATCCAATCTAAATCCAATCCAAACCCAATTCAAATCAAATCCAAATCCATTGCAAATCTAAACCAAGTTCAATCCAAAACCATTGAAGATCTGTGCCAAATCCAATTTAATTTCAATCCGAATCCAATACAAAACCAATCCAAATCAAAATCCAATAAAAAAATAATCAAAATCCAATTCAAATTCAATCCCAATCAAATCCAATTCGATTACAAATCTAATCCAAATCCAATTCTCAAGTAATTCAAATCCAAGTAATTTCTAATCCAAATCTTATCTAAATCCAATCCTAATACAATTCAAATACAATCCATGTCCATACCAAATCCAATTCAAATCTGATCCAGATCTAATCCAATCTAAACCCAATCCGAATCCAAATCCAATCAAAATACATCCCAAATTCAGTCCATTTTTTCATTTATTTAGTTAACATCTAAACAGATAACACTGAATCAACAATTTGACGCCACAATGCACGGTTCGAGGCCGCATCTCTCCATCCTCGGATACGCCCCACGCTCGCCATTCAGTCCATATCCATTGCAAATTTGAACCAAAACCAATCCAAATCCATTAGAAATCTGTTTCAAATTAATTTCAATTCGAATGAAATTCAATTTTTTATCCTTTCTAAATCTATTAAATTTCAATCCAAATCTAATACAAATGCAAACCAAACCTATTAAAAATCCGTTGCAAATCTGTTCCAAATCTAATTCAATTTCAATCCGAATGCAATCCAAAACCAATTTTAATCCAATCCTAATCCAAATCTAACTCAAATCCAATCCAAACCCAATCCAAACTCCATATCAATCCAAATCTTATCTATATCCAATCCAAATCCAATCCGAAGCCAAACCAAATCAAATTTAATCCAATCCATATCCAATTCAAATCCAATTCATTTCCAATTTAAATGCAATCTAAATTCAATCAAATGTTGATCTGAATCCAATATAAATCCAAATTGAAACAAAAATTTAATCTATATCTAATCCATGTTAAAATTCATTAAAATCTAAATCAATTCCAATCAAATGTTATTCAATTTTAAATGAATGTTGAATGCGATCCAACAATAATAACAATTTATGAGAAATTCAAAGTAAAATAAAACCCAGCTCAATCCAAATGACAAACCAAAGCGTCCTTCATTCAACATAAATCCTTTTAATCCATAACGAAGCATATATAGCCGAAAACAAAATCAAATCAATATGTATTACAAATCCAAACCAAATTCAGTCCAATAAAAATCAAATAATCGAATTTAAATTTTAAATGACGAAACCAATCCTTATTTATTCAATACTAAACCCTATACCATTCTAAACACAATTCCAAATTCATTCCAAATCTTGCTCAGAATTATTGTCAATTATTTTTTTTAAAAAAGGACTAATTGTCGAAATTTCATATTTAAATGCCAATCATTTTCGTTAATTGCAATCAAAACATCTTCTTGATCATTAGCATTTACTTTAACTTTCGACCTACCACACAAAATTATCAGTTTTGTGTGGAAGTCAAAAGTTAAACCTATGTTTTACTAGTGCATTATTCGAAAACTATTACGTTCAAGTTTTGGAAACTATTGGTGCACGTCTTTGTTCATTACTTTTTCACAAACAGTTTTTCTTTATTTTATTTATTTTTTGACCTGCGTTAGAAAATTGGGCCAGAACCCGCACTTCCGCACACTTTTATCTCCTTTTTCTTGCTTCATATAGTTTTCCTTATTGTTTCGGCATGCAGGTACCCACTCGTCCTGCATGCATTTTTGCTATTCAGAAACAGGTACCCACTCGTCCTGTTTTTTATTTGTTTCACGCAAGGAACCCACTCGTCCTGCCTTCAAAAAGTGTTAAAATCCAACATCTGCACTTTTCAATCACATTTATTTTATTTTCCGCATGCAGGTACCCACCCGTCCTGCATGCATGTCACTATTTTTAATTTGATTCTTCATTTTCATTTACGAAAACAATTATAAACCTACCAACTTCGCCATGTCGTATCCATCCGGGAGCCGATAAGCACCAGCCAAAACATAGCCGTTTCAAAATACACAATAAAGAACGCGCACTTCCTTTCGTCGGAAACTTCGTCTACAGAATGACCATATCCATATCCATTCACCCATTTCATCCAGCCTTCATTATTTGTCACACGAATATTCCCTTCCACTCTAACACACGTTTATTCGTCATCATTTGATGCACCGAAACTCTCCAAGTCGTCTTCGTCGTCTTCTTATCCTCACTTGTATACAGCGTTCGAGGCGATCGAGATGAAACGAGATCGCTGCTTCGTGTGGCAACATACACATTACTTTTCCTCGCGAAATCATCTGGTAAGTGTAATCATTCTGATGACAAATCATTTTCTTTCAAGTGGTTAAGGGCGGCATGCATCAATCTTTCTATTTCTTGACTGTGAATTAACTACTGACACGAACCGATAATATATTTATCATGATATAATGATTTCGTTAATTCTGCAATATTGATCAATACAAAATCAATATTCAGTTACACGTCCCTTCACTACAAATGGTACATTCGGCTATTTACAATTGTGTGTGTATCTACCGGTGCACTCGTCGATCAAATGCCACGCGCCATGGTTTTTCACTTTTATCATTCGCTTCGCACGCGCACCGTACATCTTCGAGCATTTTTGGAAGTTTTCCATTTTGTTTTTTGTTTGACAAATACGTATTTCGACCTCAACAGTAAGGCCGTCTTCAGTGTCTCGTACTTGACTCGAATTGAACTAATTTTCTTCTTTATCTCAATTTGCAGCCGATCTTCGTTGTGATGAACCAGGGCAAGGGAAGCAAAACCCTTGGGACGATACTTAAGGTACGCATTTGGACGCTACGCCAGCACATTACAGTGTAATTCCTTAAAAGATCTTTTTACGCCAATTACGAAATTCCTTTTAAAATTCAGAAGAGGTTTCTTCCGGAATCCAGTAGTGATTCCTGCTGGAATCCAGTTGGAACTGTAGGTGTAACTGGAGTTCCGGTTTAGGAAGACCTCGGGCTAATATATTTTGTTAGTCAATGTAGGGCTACGTAAGACATTGCATGTACGCGTAACAGAAAATTTCTTTTCAAAAAGCAAAACAAATTATGGCAATTCGTAGATTTAACTTTTCGTTTTTATTTGTAGATCCAGAAAACCCGGAAGTGGGTAAACCCGAAACGGTGGTAAAGCTGCTGAACCTGGGATCGGTCGTTTTGTTCAGTAGGAACAAAAGAACCGACCATTGCGTGCCCGTGCAAATCTATGGCAGAAGAACCGGTTCGATGGTATTTCTTGTGCTTTCGTTGCTTAGGTGTTGTAATTAATCTTTTGCTTCGTTTGTATTAGGTACTTTTCGACGACAGAGCTCTGCCGATCCATGATAGACGGACACTTTGTTTTGACAGAATGTCTCTTTCGGAAACGAGTAAACAGAGCAATCACAAGCCCTCCTTTTCCGTGCACCAACCGTGCCCCACTAGGAATCACAATTCGTTTGATTGGCCTGATTTCATCGAGGATAACGATCGATCACCATGACTACAAAGCAGTCGGATCTGCGGCCACTCTATCCCAGCAGATCCACGTATATTTCTCGGAATAGCCTTGTCCTTAAAGCGGGCAATTCATAAAATGTTTATGTAGTATAAATTACGATTATAAAACATAAAAATATGTGTATTTAAATTTCAGAAAGTTCTTTCTTAGATTGTAATGTAAACAAGCCGAAAATAACAAAAAAAAAAAAGAATAAGAACTGAGAAAAGAAAAAGAAGAAGCAATATGGTACCCACATCTAGGAGAAGTCTAGAAGCGAGTCTAGAAGACCCGTGGTATTCGAGTCTAGAAGATATCGAGGTAATATCTGAGAGACCACACCTGTCATATCCCTATCGGTTCAAACGGTCTACTCGTCTAAAATTTGAGGTAGACACCGGTTTAAACGGTTGATGCATTTGAGGCGGATTTGAGGTCTGACAGGTTCTAGAAATCGACCAAAAATATCTAGGAGACTAATTTTTTTGTCTCAGAGATATCACGGGAGATTTCTAGAAGACCTTTCCAAGCGGGGAGTGTTGAATTTCTCAAAAAGTGGACTGTATAGGTGATTCTTAAATGGTGTGGACGCAGATCTGTGGGTTAGAATAAATTGTTGCTCGCATCCCGCAGTGACGGAGCCGGGTGGGAGCAGGAGTGCTAGGTAACTCCTTTCCTGGATGACCCTCAGGCTGTGAAGTCCCTATAACTTTACCTCGATGGTGGTGGACTGGACCAGTCTCGCTCGACTGGCAGCACCTCAATTACACTCAAAACACTAAACACTTTACGAAAGGGAAGTGCTCATCCTAGAGCACCACGGTACTATGTGGGCGGACTTCAGGCTTTGAAACGAAACACCGGATAAATTCACTTTACACTTGATTTATTTTCATTTTCTCTACACTTATTATTACAATGAATTAGACCGTTTGCCGGGTCTTACAATACTATATCACTATTAGAGCTTTATGCTACGTTTATGCTACGTTTAGACCTGGGACGGGACTTGCAAAGAGGAAAAAATTTAACTTCATCTGCAACCAGCAAGCGCTGTCACGAATTGTCAGATGCAACCAGCACCTTTTTGTGTGAAAGTATTGGTATCCCTCAAAAAGTATTCCGAATGATTTTGTTTTACGAGTACTTTTTCACTTTGAAAAGTATTCTAGAATAGCCGGACAGCTTAATATTGCACAGTTATGAATACGTGTTTTATTCCCGATAGGAAAATCTCTTTAAAATAAGATTATAAATCCGTAAATTGCAAACACTTTTATTGCGCTCAGAAGATTCTACCCGGGATTTAGGTGAAACCGGTGAAACACTCAAGGAAACAGTTGAGAATCGATGATCAACTGTGATGAAAAGAAGAACAAGTGTCAAAACAAGGAAAAAGAAGCCGTCTTTGCAGGTCTCGTCTCAGGTGTTCCAAATAGGCTGGAATTCTTTTCACCCGATCTCCTTTGCGGTTATCCGGATGTTCTTTCCTGATTGGAATATCGCTGTCCGCATTCCGATAGCGTTCATGTTCATCATCCTCGCTAGTTTTGATGTTTGGATTGTGCGTGACTCTTCTAGTTTGGGTGATGTGGCGTTTAAGTGACAGGCCGTCCGCGTTGTGAAGAACTAAGCTCCCGTTGTTTTCATTGGCGACTGTGTATCTTGTTGGAGAAAATCTAGACTGCCCTTTACTACGGACTTGGCGTTGAACGATAACTGTATCTCCGGCAGATACCCGACACTTTCGTGCACCGCGACGAATATCCTCTCTATTTTTCCCATCCAGTTTTGCTTTCCGGTCTCTTTCGTCTAACAGTGCATCGTTGACTACGATTTTATCGTGATTCATTAGAGGCAATCCGCGTCTAATTTTCCTTCCCTGCATAATTCTTCCGGTGGATATTGAGTTATGCTATGCATGGCCGCGTTGTGTGCGTTTACAGCTTCGCGTAATTCGATTATGTAGTTAGTTTTATTAGAAATTGCCGCAGACATTGCTTTATTTATAGTTTTCATACTGCTTTCCACCAGCCCATTTTGTTGAGGGAATAGTGGCGTAGAAAAGATCGTCGTAATTCCTCGCCGTTCCTTATATTCGGATCCGTTAAATGGAGGCCCGTTGTCCGATTTAATCATTTTCGGGTAACCCTCCTTCTCGAATATCTCCTCGAGGAACTTTCTTGGTGCAGTCAAAGCTGGTGGACTTAACGGACTTCGCGAATAGATATCTTGATCGGTAATCAACCACCACAAGAATCGAAATACCTCCTAGAACGGCATAAGGCCCGTTAAAGTCGATTGCGATCGTCTCCCATACAACCTTCGGTGCGAATATTCGTTGCATCGGAGTAGGTCGCTCTGGCTTCCCATTCGTCAAACAAGTTTCGCAAGAACCAATCCACTCCTGTACGCTCAGTGCAAGGCCAGGCCACCAAACTCGTTGTCTGATTGTGCTCTTCATTTTTGCCAAAGACGGATGTCCTTCATGCGCGACTCTTAAGGCCTTCTCTCGTAGTGACGGTGGTATAACTGCACAGCCAGTTTTCACAATTATGCCATCTCGAATTGATAAGTCATCCTGAACTTTGCAATAGCTGGTTTCGACGATCGACCAACATCCGTTTTCTAAGGCCGCTATTACCAATTGAAGAGAATTGTCTTGTGAAGTAGCGTGTGCAATCTCCTCCTCTGTGAGTATTTCAATCGAGTTCGCTTCTAATACGCCGATTTCCCACGGACTGACATCGTCGTTGAATGGTTCATCTTCACCAGTATAGAGTCTGGACGATGGATCAGCGATGTTTTCCATTCCACGTACATATTCTACGTCGTAACTATAGGGACTCAATCTTAGTGCCCAGCCATCTGCCCGAGTTAAAGCTCGCTTTGATTCCTCCCGCGACCGGTTAAGGATAAACACAACTCCTTGAGCGTCCGTTCGGAGAGTGAAGTGCCTCCCCAAAAGGAAATAGGAGAAGTGCTCGACTCCCCAAACTGCGCTCAGCGCCTCGCGTTGGTTCTGAGCGTATCTTCGCTCGGTTGCTGTGAGGGCTTTGGAAGCAAAACTAATAATCCTAGGGTTACAACTTACACTTTCTTGAACAAGCACGGCTCCTAAAGCACTAGGTGAGGCGTCAGTGTACAAAACGGTTTTGTCCGTGTCCGAGAAAAAGCCTAAGGTGGTTGTACATTGAAGTATGTGCTGTTTAATTTTCTCGAATGCTTCTTTTTGTTCTAGACCCTGTGTGGGGCGAGACAGCCCTGTTGTATACCACTCTATATTATATGATGTTTATGCCGTCTTGGTGTTGGTGACGAGCAAGCAGCCAAGCATCGTTCTCCCTCAGTCAGAGTCCAACAGTGATCCGAGTAAGGCGATACCTTCGCCGAGTGCAATAATGCGCAATGGGTGATTTCCTGGCGCAGCAGCAAGCTACACATTTGGCGACAGTGGCAGGTTTTACTGCTCATTTTTTGTTAGTATCAAGTGGAATAATGTTAAAACTAATGTGTCTGATAAAAATACTGCGTCATGGAAATCACCCACTGCGCAATCTCAGAAGAAAAGGAAAATTCCTGAACCAAGAAGGATGTTTGCTTTTTGCAGTGTTTACGTGGGGACCGGTGCTCCAAATTGGGAGAGACGCGGTTGCGTAAGTAAGTAAAACGGAGAAGATTCGAAATTGTTTGCGTGTCTCTTGAGTACCGCAATGGCGTTTGGCCAAAAAAAAGATGAAAAGATTGGCGAGTTTGGAGGACCGCCAAGAAAAGATTAATTGTTTTGCGAGTTTTGAGGACCGCAATGGCGAGTTTGGAGGACCGCCAAGAAAAGATTAATTGTTTTGCGAGTTTTGAGGACCGCAATGGCGTGTTTGGAGGACCGCCAAGAAAAGATGAAATGATTGGCGAGTTTTGAGGACCGCAATGGCGAGTTTGGAGGACCGCCAAGAAAAGATGAAATGATTGGCGAGTTTTGAGGACCGCAATGGCGAGTTTGGAGGACCGCCAAGAAAAGATGAAATCATTTGCGTATTTTAAGAATTGCTGTGGTATGTTTGGAGAACCGCCAAGTAAAGATGAAAGAATTTGCGTGTTTTAGTACCGCAATGGCGTGTTTAGTGAACAGCCAAGTAAAGATTAAATGACTTGCGTGTTTTGAAGACCGCCAAGCAAAGTAAAAATGATTAGCGTCGTCGAGTCAAGTACGAGACACTGAAGACGACCACACAGTTGTGGTCGAAATACGTATCTGCAAAGATATCGAAATAATTGGTGGAATTAAATGGAGTTACTTAACTCGTCTTAGACGGTTGATGATTAGCGTGTTTTAAGGACCATAATGGCGTATTGCTAAGCTCGCTAAGTGAAGCTTGAATGATTTGCGTGTAAAAGAACTGAAATGTCGTGTTAGGTGGACCGCCAAGAAAAGTTGAGATTTTTTACGTGTTTTGAGAACCGTAATGGCGTGTTGGGAAGACCGCCAAGTAAAGTTGGAATGATATGCGAGTTATGATGACAGCCAGATAAATTGAATAGCTGAAGGTTTGCGAGTTGAAACACAGTTCAAAGCATGTCGTGACGAAAAACACAATGGTGTGTTAAAAGCACTAGAAAACACAAAGCAAGTTTCTGAGGAAACAACAATGGGGCGTTGATCCTAAAGTATCATGCTATGTTTTAACCGAGGTTTTGACAAGGCAAGTAATTTGATCATTTCAGTAAAATTCATTTGACTTGCCAAAGGTTGAACATGTTCAACTTTCTTTTCGTGCAAATGAGTTGAACGGAGGAGTTTTGATGTTCAAGTCAAGCGACTTGCTCAATTCACTTGCGTAATCTAAGCTTAGTTCAAGATTACCAATGACTCACCTGGTCACGTATCAAATATCTAGTTTACCTCAGCCTAGCAGCCAAAGTACCAGTACCATAAGTGCCAAATCGATGTTGGTGATAAAACAAAACACACACTACAACATAATGCATAATAATCTGCCAAATTCAGCTTATTGTAGCATGGTTCTACTGAACCACCGAATAAAAAAATGCGAATTAAAAAAAACTGCAAAGGCACGTTGTAAGAAAGTAATATTGTAATATAAGTTGTGGATGCCGCAATGACGCTTTTGAAGAGCCTCGATTTCAAATTGCAAAATAAAGTAATGTTTAGCAATTGTGATATCCCATCTATGGCTCTGCATTTCAACTTCGTATTCTATCCAGCTTTCCACGCTCACCATAATGGCGGCTGCTATAAATTAATCTGACAGTAACTGCTTCCGACGCTGAACTATTTTCGACGCTTATAGTTGCTCAGCAACCTTTTTTACGTTGTTTATTTATTATTTCCAGAACTGCCGTGAAACGAAAAATTTGGGAAAATACTATCTCGTGACAAGCTTTTCATAATTGAAAACTATTTTTAAACAAATATGTTTAATATTTCTATTTTTTAGGTTGATGTAATTTTTACAGAAATCCTGAAAACAGCTGGCTGGAATTCAATAATTTGAAGCTTCAATAGTCAGGGATACAGTTTATAGATCAAACACCAGGTGTCATGCTTTGGAAACGGGTAGGTTTGGCTCATCTTCGAAATACATCAATGTGCGGCTAACCATAGCTCAAGAAAACCTTTGTCCACTGAGTGTGAGTAGTGTATTCAGTCATTTTGAAAATCCTAACTTGGTCGAGGACAAATGTTGCAGAAACAAACACGAGCAAGTTCATATCAGAAATGCTTCACGTGGATTACGGTTGTGGGATTATCAAATTAGAAAACTTAATCTAAAAAAATATAAAAGGAAATATATGTAGATATAGAAAGGTTGTTTTGTATACAAATCAATACAAGATGTATTTTTACTTAATTTCATCCCCTAAATTTCTTTTAAAATGGGAAGGGTTCAGTGATAATCAATTATGAATATACATTACAATGAAATTTGCGACAAATATTACATCCCGGCCAGAAACTTATATTACTATGTACTACATGTAGTATGTATGTAGTACTGTATGTAGTGCTATTTGCCTTAGTACGGGATAAATTTTCATTACAAGCGGAACAAACTGTTTTACCTATTGTATTAATAAAGCCATTTTCAAGCACTTCATGTCATTCTTTTGTTATGCTTAGACCCGGTAGTGTGTAATTAACACCGACAAAAAAACTTATATTACTATGTACTACATGTAGTATGTATGTAGTACTGTATGTAGTGCTCTTTGCCTTAGTGCGGGATAAATTTTAATTACAAGCGGAACAAACTGTTTTACCTAATATATTAATAAAGCCATTCTCAAGCACTCCATGTCATTCTTTTGTTATGCTATACCGGGTCTGTAGTGTGTAATTAACACCGACAACTAAAATCTTGTGCATGTTCTGAAATCTCGTTAAGGAACTCGAATCTTGTATTTCCAATGCGCATCCGAGACTGATTTCTAGATAATGTGTGAAGCATTCGTTTCCCCTAGTTAACCCAGTGCAGCGGAGGCACATAGTTCATTATTTTTCAAAGTAGCAAGAACCTACAGCAGGATGCATAATGCATATGTCCCTGTTATTCCCATCGGAAAACCTCAGTACCCAGATCCGAGTGTTAAACCTAACTAAAGCCACACTGTGTTGCATATTATACAAAATATGATGTTTCAGATGGTAACAGCATGACCTCGCTGATGGATGTATCCATTTTTATGTCTGATTATTGAGGCTTCATATTGTTACATTTCAGCTAGTTGTCGCCAGGCTTTTTGGGATAATTACATCAACCTAAAAAAATAGAATAATTGAACATATATATCAAAGCACTGTTTTCAATTATTAAGAAAAACTTGTTCCAAGATGGTATTTTTTCAGATGTTTTCGTTTCGCGACAATTTTCTAAATAATAAACAACTTGAAAATGGTTGCTGAGCAACTATAAGCGTCGGAAATAGTTCGGCGTCGGAAGCAGTTACTGTCAGATTAATTTATAGCAGCCGCCATTATGGCGAGCGTGGAAAGCTGGATAAGCAGTGGCAATCCTACGTTTTTGCTCACAAGGCTAACTGGAGACCCCAACTTGGTGCAGCTAATATCGAATGTCAGGAATAACATTGGATGTATCTCCAACATGGTGGTTAAATAATACCCAGAGCCCTGCCCAGATCTTAATATTGGAGTCCTAATGTTTTGGAAAACTTGCTCGCAAATTTGAAGAAATGGATTATGCTTGCGTTTTAATTCATGCGAAATCACGATGTTTCGCTTCAAAAGCGAATAGAATTAGTCGAGGTTCTTGTCTTATGAAAAGAACACTGCATTAACAAAGTAGAGCCTGAGCATGATAACCTTACATGTCGTAGTTGCTACTCCGTGTTTTACCAGAACAATCTCAATTGCATAGAGAGCCAATGGCTAGGGCATGGGATTTGCACTGAGCACCTCAATGTGCTCAGTTCAAAAGCTCTAGGGGGTTAACAAACGGCGCTGGCCACGTCCTTTCGGGCTACCGTAGATGTAAAGGAATTGATAAAAGATGCAGTCACTCGACACATTGTAAACCAAGAACACTTCTGCATTCGCCACGAGAAAGTTATTGGAATCTAGGGGATAGGTTCTATGGAAGAGGCTCATCTTGATTAACAGGTTGCAATGGATGCCAAAACGAGCTTCCTTTTGCTCTTTTCGATTTCTAACAGTTACGGCTAGAATTAGTCAAGTTGTAGATAAAGAATAGAAGATGGACCCGGTATTCAGTCTATTTCTAATCTTAGCGATTGCTAAAACATGAGAAATATATGGAGAGAAAAAAGTAGGAGAATTGAACTTGGGATTGATCCCACGACTAGCTGCGTATGAGGCAGAAGTAATTATCATATGATTACCTTCCCTTACATGTTATGAGCACACTACAGAATAGAATACTAAAAATGAATCTGTATGTTTTGTTATGTTCGTTTGCTATGGTATTTAATGCACGAATGTGAACTTTCGGATAAACTAACAAGATTAGTTAAGGCGACGTTGGAAAGGGGAAAAACGAGTATTTCAAATTACACGAACGCTTTCGATCCTTTCGGGAACATTCAGAGAGTTACGCTTTGGTATGGAATAACTCTATTAGTATGATTTGTATAAGGACCGTTTAGCAATGTCGGAATTGATGCTTTGACACGGAACGACAAGATAGAGGAAACCAGCTACAGTCATGACCACCTGGAAAACGATGTACATGACAGGAAAAGACATAAAAGAAGACAATGTAGCTGCACCATGAGTTTGCATCGATGGTGATCAGTCTTGTCTTGAGATGTATTTATCATTCAGATACAGTTTAATATAAAAAAGAATTTGATATTTCGCTAGCTCTGATGCTCCCCAAAATATCGTGTCAAATTTGATCAGTACTCGGAATATGGCACATATAGTGATGTCGATCACTATTTTTAGAGAATGAGCATGTGATTGAATAACGGAAAAAAGAGCGGATAATAAATGCATAATTTGCTTATCTGCTATATGTGGCCGATAATTTTGCTTGTGTAAGGAATGAAGGCTTTTGAACGAAGATATAGGCTAGAAACCCAACTTCGGACGAAGTGCGCTAGATTCTCATAAAATTGCACTAAAAAAGGCATCATTTAGTTTGACAGATCAAACTCCGAGAGAAAGTTCGTTTCAGAAGAAGTTCGGAGCTGAAAACTGTTCGCGTACTTTGTTTGACTGCAGATCTACGGATTCAATACCAGCGACGACAGATCCAGTCAATTTATTTGTTTCGTGGGTGACATGGACATTGTCGGCCGAACATTTGCAAAGGTGGCAGAACTGTACACCTACCTGAAACGTGAAGCAACAAAAGTTGGACTGGTGGTGAATGCATCGTAGACAAAGTGCATGCTTGTTGGCGGAACCGAGTGCGACAGGGCCCGCCTGGGAAGCAGTGTTACGATAGACGGGGATACCTTCGAGGTGGTCTAGGTATTCGTCTACCTTGGATCCTTGCTAACGGCTGATAACAATGTTAGTCGCGAAATACGAAGGCGTATCATCTGGGGAAGTCGGGCCTAATACGGACTCCAGAAGAAACTGCGGTCAAAAAATATTCACCACCGCTCCACCATGTGACATGTACAAGACACTGATAAGACCGGTAGTCTTCTACGGACATGAAATATGAACAATGCTCGAGGAGGACTTGCAAGCACTCTGATTATTCGAGAGACGGGTGCTTAGGACCATCTTTGACGGTGTGCAAGAAGACGTTGTGTGGCGGCGAAGAATGAACCACGAGCTCGCCCAGCCCTCGCCCTGACGAACCCAGTATCCAGAAGGTAGCTAAATCCGCAAGGGTACGATGGCAGGACATGTTGCAAGAATGCCGGACAGCAACCCTGCAAAGATTGTGTTCGCTTCCGATCCGGCAGGAATAAGACGGCGTGGAGCACAGCGGCAAGGTGGGCAGACCAGGTGCAGGCCTCAAACCGTGTATTGTAGCGTCAAATTGTTGATTCAGTGTTGTCTGTTTAGATGTAAACTGAATAAATGAAATGAATGAACCAGCGACGAAATTCGGAGACGCATCTGTAGGGATTGAGACGGGTATGGTAAATGACATAAACCGAATAAAGGGCATATATATTAGCCATTAGCATTAGCCCTACATGGGAAAGTGACAGATGAGACAGTGGAATATTTGGTAGGCGGTCGTGGTGTTGAGTTGATGTGCTTCGCTCAGCAGCTGGAGATTGACGCGCCAAAATTGTAGTAGAAAATCGTACTTACAACCACCTACAAAGTGCGATGGCCCTCTATGGGTTGAAGACCAGGAAGACCAACGTACAAATTGAATCTTGGAGCATATGAATGAGGTGAATGAACAACCGTTGGAGGAAACTTCATCTATTCAAACCGGAAATATTTGTACGTTACCTGAATATAAGACAATATTCCGTAGAAAATGGTTTTCGATTTCCTTGGCCTTTGAATGGTGCCTTCGGCAAATAAATCTTTATAGTGGTATTTTTACCGAGTGTTTAATTATATATAAGCTCAATAATACATTTACAAAAGAGAAAATCAAGGACAAGTTATAATTGCAAGAGACTAATAAAAAAGCCGGAGAGAAAGGGGGATGTGTGGGGCGAGACAGCCCTGTTGTATACCACTCTATATTATATGATGTTTATGCCGTCTTGGTGTTGGTGACGAGCAAGCAGCCAAGCATCGTTCTCCCTCAGTCAGAGTCCAACAGTGATCCGAGTAAGGCGATACCTTCGCCGAGTGCAATAATGCGCAATGGGTGATTTCCTGGCGCAGCAGCAAGCTACACAGACCCCACGTCCATGTTTTCGCGGTCACGATTGCCCACATTGGCCGCGATAATTCTGCAAAATTTCTTATGTGCGGACTAATGAAAGATGCGAGGCCTAAGAAACTTCTTAGCTCGGAAATGGTGGTTGGTTCACGGAAGTTACGGACGCTTTTAATTTTTTCTTCTTCAACGTGGAAGCCGTCACCGTCCAACAGGTGGCCTAGGAACTTGATGCTGCTCTTATCGTATTCACACTTCTTTGGATTCAGTGTTAGGTTGTTTTCCCGTAGTATCTGCAGAACTTTGTCAACAGTCTGTCGCAGCTCATCCAAGGTGTCAGCGAAAATGAGAATGTCGTCAATATAGACTATTACATTGTCTATACCAGCAAGTATGCGGGACATCTCACGCTGGAATATTTCGGGGGCACAATTGACCCCGAACATTAGTCGCGTGAAACGGTACATGCCGTTTTCCGCGAGGAAGGTTGTCAGGTCCCGTGACTCTTCGCTTAATTCCAGGTGATGAAATGCGTTGCTCAGGTCCAGTTTAGAAAAGTATTTAGCGCCATGGAGCTTGACTCGCATTTCGTCTACCAATGGTAGACGGAAATACTCCCTATTAATGGCTTTGTTTGGTGCTCTCATATTAATTACGAGTCGAAAATCAGACTTCCCCTTTGCTACGGCTGACATGCCGCTTATCCAACTGGGCGCCTTAATCACCTTTTCGATTATTCCACATTTTTCCATTTCACACAAATGATTTCGGGCTGCTTCTCTGTATGCTGCAGGGTCGTTATAGTATGCGTTCTTGGTTGGAGCAATTGTCCTGTCCACGCTGAAATTGACTAGGACGCCAGGCATTTTTGGAAAGATGGTAATGCTAATTAATGCTCTCGAGGCTGTTCACATTTTTTCCTACCAGCAGGAGTTTCAAATCATGTGCGGTCGATCGGCGATCAGCAGCGATCTCATGGCATTGGGGACAACATGGAATGTAGCATCTATCGACGGTTTCGTCGTACCTGGTACTTCGATGGTTGCCCTGAACACGCATTCAACCGGTATTGGTTTAGCGGTAGCATAGGCACGCAAGCGTTTATTGGGCTGTTGGTTAATCTGCAGCTTGGCCAGACCTGCCTGGTATTCTTGATTTAAACGTATCCAATCCCTGCCACCGATCACGTTAACATCGGCTACAGAGTCAATCAGAAAGCCTATAGGATTGGCAGATCCGATGCAGCAATCAATTAATACGTCGTCTAAGGTAAGGGCGTTTATATTCTAGAACAACAAACAAAAACAATTTTTTTGATAGAGATAATCTGTTATAATGCGTTTATTTGACTAATTCACTTTAGGATTGAAATCAACCTTGCTTTACCTGTTTGTCACTACCATTATTCTCTTCGACGTTTGAATCGACCTCATGATGGTTTGCGATTTGATGTATCTTATTCGAACGCACAGTACGACATGCGATAGCAAAGTTTACCACAATTATCACATGTTCTCGATAATGCCGGGCATTGCGGATTCCGATGAAAAGTGTTGTTGCACCTTGGGCAGCGCGAGCGTTGTCCTTGTGATCGCGAGTTATTTCCGTATTGGAGGCTGACGCTGCCTGGTCTTGGTAATGGGTTTGCCCAGCGGTTTTGCATGAAGAGAGGATTCGAATTCGTAACGAAACGACTTTGATCACTGGTACTGTAGCCACAAAGCTTGACATTCCTTATTAGCCTTGCGTGGAATGCTACAGTCGATTCGTCTTTTCCTTGCTTCATTTTCAAGAAGGCCCGGTGTTCTGCTGCTGTGTCCGTCATGGAACGCAAATGCGTTGCAATGTTTTTCACGAAAGCTGTGTAGCAATTTGATTCGGTGAGACTGGGTCGTAGGTTGGCAGCTTTGACAATTGCTTGCAGTTCCTGCCCAAGAGACAGGTAAAGTAATTTTAGCTTATAAACGGGATCGTCTGCATGGTGCAAAGACACTGCAACCTCAAAGTTGTCGATGAAGTCGTGCCATTCCGCCCACATTTTGTTAGGGCGGACGCCATTCGGAAACGGTTTAATATGTTCCGGACGCACAGTCGTATACGAACCACGCGATTTGAGTGCTTCGCAGCCGAAATTCCAGCTTTGATCAGTTTCAGGATTATCCAAATGCGATTGCGGAGCGAGTAATGGTTGTTGTGCGGTGTTCGTCGGAAGATTTGATTTATTTAGTTGCGGTTGTGAGATGCCTGGTTGGAGTTGAGCAACTGTATTTGAAAGAGCCGCTAGTACTTCTTCAATCTTCTTCATCCTGTTGGCGTTTGCTTGTTCCGAGTTTACAAGCTCCGACGAGCTGCAATCGTCCTCGGGTCTGCCGTTCGATTTCTCCACTCCCTCTATATAGGGGATTCGCGGTGAGCTAGTCCAGCCATCGTCTTCGCTCGTAGGTACTACACTTTCTGTACTGTAAGCGCTGCCGCGCTCACTTCCACCACTCTCGTTGTCGCTGGCTTCGCTTGCGCTACTGCTACTGCTATCATCTTCATGGGGAGAGTTTTCTTCAGCATCATTGATGGTTGCATCTCGCTCCAAGTCACGATCGCTCGACGATCGATCTTCCTGAGACAGGACGTATTTGCCGTGGTTTGCCATTGCTCGATATTTGCGGGACGTGTTTTAAGAATTTCGATTTGTTGCCTGTAACGACGAGTATATTTATTTTACACATTTCTAGAAGAAGGAACTTGACAAATTTATGCGTGGAGTAAAAATATCAAAAATAATTGTTTGCTTTTGGCGGTTTGTAATTGCATTTGCAGCGTATTAATATGGAGTGCTCAGTTTTTTCTTTTAGCGGCTTATTTTGTATGTGCGTACTTTGATGCGTAACAAGCAGTCTTTTTTTTGCTGTGGCGTCGTTTTGAAACGATTAAAGCAGATTTTGCGCTTTTCAATATGGCGTCGTTTTGAAACGATTCTACAAAGGCATGAGCAGGTTTTTTAATTGTGGCATCCAGATGAAATCTGAGGTTTAACAATCATTTTTGCAATATGGCGTCATTTTAAACTATCAAGGTAGTTTTTTCTTGCGGCTTTCAATATGGCGTCGTTTTGAAACGATTGAAGTATTTTTGGATTTGAGGCGGTTCAAGCAGACTTCATATGCGTTCTTTTTATTTTGCGATTGTGTTCTGCACAAACATCTCTAACTTACCTTGAATAACTGGCAGGATCGCCAAAATGTGCAGTCAGGTTTACGTGGCGGAAGGTCTTGACCACTTGCGAGCAGACACAACTTGCCCCGGTGAGCGATGCGGGAAAAGTGCTGGTTGCCTGAATGCCTCTGATGAATGTGTGTTGCGTTAAGGGACCCGTTCAACGGCGCCTTACAATCCAGCTAACGGCGAACGGGGGATAACACTATAATATATACACATAACGCCAAGCATAACGCTGTAACCTGATGTAACGTGTATACTCTATTAAAGGCCTATTCACACTTGTGATATTATATGTCACACACTTTTACTGAGTGATCGGTATGATTTCATGTCAAGTGGCAAACATTTTCAGAGAACCGAATTGATCGGTAAATTATAATACCGATGTTCAGTTCTTTATTTTATTCTACTGAGACATCGTTAAAATTTTTTACGGATATCAGTAGATTATTCACAATTAACCGATCTCTCGGTTTGAAATCGAATTTACCGAACAATATCAGTAAAAATTATTACCGAGGTGCAATTTCGCATTTAAGTGTGTGCAAAATGGATGTACGAAGTTTCTCAAATAAATGATTCAAATATTTAGGACTTTTGCTAGATCAAAAATTAATTTACTGAAATCACATTTGAAGACATTCTTCTGTTGTAAGCTGCGGAAATATTTTGATAATGATTTTAAATTTGCCTTCCTAGTACCAATGAACTTCATAATATTGAAACATTGCAACGATTAGGTCATTGTGCCTTTTTTAATAATTAGGTCAAGTTAGTTTAAGATTAAAACATTGTAAGTCAATTGAAATGTGTTGATGATAACTAAAAATGTATCATAGCAAATAAGGATAATAGTGTTAAGAGAACATGGAACACCTAGTCTAAGAGATGAATGCATATATTAGTTTAAAAAAAATAAAATTAGTTTTAAAAAATAAAAAAATTAAAAACAAGTTTTCCAAGATTCCTAGAAATCGGTCAATGGGTTCATAAGTTATGCTGGAAAATATGTACATATAAACATTGAGTTTTATATGCACAGATAAAACTATTTTATATGCAATTCAACGAGGGTGTTTTGGGCCGCCTAAAGATGTTGTTCCTGATCGCTTTCTTGGCAAAAACTGAAAAATCTGGGCTTTTGGATGTTCCCGGAAGGGCGGGAAATTGCTAGCCACTCACAAACCTGAACCCCTTAGAGAAACTTGGGGGTGTCCTGTCACATGCTGGTTTTCTGGGAAGGAACGAATTATCTTTTTTTTTTGTTAAATATCTTGGCTGTGCATATGCACGGCACATGTTTCGAAAATGGACAAATTGATATGAAATTTGCGAAAAAGAATCCACGTGATATGTGATATTAAATATCAAACTGTGAGTGAAATGTGCGTATGCGTATATACTGACGCTCGCAGAAAGCATAATAAGCCATTTTATGAGACAGATTCGAACAGCTGATCGAAATTTTGAGTGGACGGCTCGGTCTTTGTTTTGGTAAATTTGCATGTAAACCATCATCATTTCGTCATCATCATCATCATTTCATTACATTTTCGCAAATGTTCCTTGTAAAATGTAAATATTAGTATTTGGTCTCCTGTCAATTGAGCTTTCTATAAAATGGCTTATATTAATAGGTATAATACTTACCGTGTAAACTCAAACTTCGGACGCTTAAACACTTTCTAATGTACAATCATCCTGTAAACCAAGGACGGAAATCTTCGTTTTATTATCAGTTGCATCGATGCTCAGTAGGCAGCTTCGTTATTGATTCGTGTTTGTTTTGATCAGACGCTCGACAATGCAGGCACGAACATCTCGCAGCATGCTGTCAAACTTCCATACCAAACTTACCACCCGATCCTCAATAGCCGATTGATAATCGAGCGTAAAAAATGAATATCTACCGGGGCTGAAATGAATATTTTTGAATTGCGGTTGATTTGCACCGATAAATGATGATTATTTTACTGTATATACTAAACAGATGCATATATTTTAGGAATCTAACTTCAAAATGTTAAATCCATGCACCGCAGTATGAAATGATATTCATATTTTGAGATTTCAAATTGATAATCAATGTGCCAAGCTGAAGATTCATTTTGACACCGCACACAACAACGCTGACACCGAAAGTCGACGCTTGCTGCTGTTCGTGCACATGCCGTCCTATTCATTCGCGCATTCGAATTCGGGAAGGACTAGCAACTTGATTGTGTGTTGGATATCAGCTGTTTGAGTGTAGTTGAAATGACTTTTTCTGTCCCTGCTGTTAACTCAAATTGTGAATCACGCCATTTATATCACCATTGCAATCACTAAGTACATACACTCTGAAATAAATTTAAACTAAATAGATTTAAAGTCATGCTAAATGACTATTCGTCTGGTTGACCCCAACTTCGTTTAACTCCTAACAATTCTGGCATAGTATAACTTTGATTTATACGAATCATAGTTTAACTTAACAAAAATCCTTCATAGCATATTTAGGAGCAGATTTCGCCACCGGTTGAAATATTTCAATTTTGTTTTGGTTTTGAATGAAAAAAATATGAATCATAAAAACAATTGTAAAAAATATTTATTATTTCTTATAAAAAAATACAACATTATTTCTGAATTTCACTGCATTATGTGTTATACTATTAATAGAGCAGGTTTTCGGTGGATGAGTGATGCAGATAAGGTAAAGCAACGGTTTCGTGGACAGCCTGATTTTTTGGCTGCGGATTGTGGATGATTAGGACTTGCACCTGACCGCAAACTTCTAACAGAGTTCCTCGGAAGCATAACTTTTCAGCTTCTACAGGTACAGGCGCTGCATCGGAAAACCATTGAGTAATCACCATGTTGAATGAGGCACCGGTCTTCTAATCCTTGGCATGGGTAAAGGCAGTGGCATCGCTTCAAACTTTTGTTCGGATTTGGAAGATAAATGCCGCCAGAGATGGAGTTGCACTGAGAGGTCATATGTCTGTCGGAATAGAGTTGACTGTAGAAGTTACCTTTTTGATATCCAACGCCGATCATCTGGAGATCGCCTCTAGTCCCTCCGATGGGAAACGGTCAGGAAGTTACTTCTGCTTTTCGGTGGCTTAATTTCTGCGTTTCGATAGAAATCGTGTTGTAGAGAGCCGCGATATTCGATTTTTATGGTATTTTGTTATTCTGCCAGCACAATATTTTTCTCCTCGATTCGTTTGATGATGAATAAATCCTTTCCGACAAACTGCTCATTTTCAGTTTTTTTTGTCTACCTGGATTGGCACATATTGCTTTTCTCCTAATGTTGTCGGATATTCTCCTAATGTCGCCGGATATGACCTTGCTTGTTCCGAACTCGATGAGAACACCCTGCTGCCAGGAACTAGGAACTAGGTTATTAGTTCCTGCTGCTGCCTTCACTATAAGCTTTAAACTCGCGATGGCTGCAAGAAACGAGGAACAATTTGCATTCTAGTTTTGGTCTAGAAAAAATGGATCTTACCCACCTGAACTTGCTCTCAGCAAAGCCATCCAATAAAATGCACTGGAGACATTTAATAACATCGCAAGAAGAACAATTAATAGAGATAAACCACTGAAATGTATTATTAGTGGTTCCAGTTATGAATTCCAAGAACAATTCACATCTAATTTAATCGTTATTGCAAGGCTGTCGGTGTTGGAACGTTTTGACAGACAACATTTAAACAGTAAACAATAACAACAAAAAAATCGAGCACAGGCTATAAGCCATTTTATTGAAAGCTCAAATGACAGGAGACCTAAAACCTTGGTATAAACTATAATCTATGCTTCATATACAGTATCCCCCCGCTGATCCGACAAATGTATGGCCGGACTATCGAGGTTTCTCTCGTTAATCCGACTGTCAAATCCATACAAATGAACCAAAACAAAATCACAGCACAAATTTGAAAACTGACAGCATAATGTGTTTAAATGGGTGTTGATACTTTTTAATCCGGAAAATTCCGAATTAGCGAGATCCGGACTAACGAGTCGTCGGACTAGCGAGGTCCGGATAAGCCCCCCGCTGTAATACTGTAAATCGAATGAATGTCAAAAAAGTATAAATTATAATCTATCAACGTTTAGCTCTATTTCTGAGTGTACAGTATATTCATCTTTGAACTACGTATTTAGTATGTGCAAGATATTGCGAAGAATGTTTGCAATTTATGAAAATGTCCGGCTTCTGTTTGATTCAAACGTCGGACACCGGCGGTGTTGTATTCATATTTCGGACACAACACGCAGCGAAATTGTGTATGATTAAACTAAAGATAAATATTGTTGAATTCAACAATCGTTTAGCTGTTGATTCAAGAAGATTTTATTGTTGTTTCTACTGGAATACCTTGTTGGAATAACAATAAATATTTTTATTTTAACAATATTTCTTTTTGTTCCAAATATGCTTAAATGTCAAGCGGTGTGTTCTTTTTTATGTGTAAAACTCGATCATAACAATTTAAAAATGTATTTTGTTGAACTAGGTGATACCTCTCATTTCTGGAGTATTCCGGGTCGTTATCGTTTAAAACATATCACTATAGGTTTGTATGATAACATTAAATTAAATCGGCTAAAAACTATATTGTTTTCTAATTCGCAGAACAGCAGAATGGCGGGCGCTGGTCAATCTTTCATCGTTAGCATGATTTGCTTGGTTCCACCTTCAACAAATTTAGAAACAAACATGGGAAAATCAGGTAAAATGTGTGTAACTTTCATCAAACGATAACTAATTCTCAATCTTATATTTCATTTTCAGAGCTTGCTCTCAACCAGCATTGCCATTGGAAGCAGATTTTTTATTAACAATAAGTAATTATGTGAATAATTGAGTAATGAAAAAATAGATAAAATATCAACCGTAGTACATTCTTTTGTTTTTATTCATTTTTATCTTGAAACGAAAAAAAAAATCGGAAAAAGTATTAAGCATAAATAAATAAAAGTAATTATTATTATTTCAACAATATTATATTGTTGAATTGATATGTTTATATCATTGAAACTATAATGCAATGATGATTGTTTCAACAATAATATTGTTGATTCTACAATAATGCGACTCAAATCATGAAACGGTTTGATTGTAGAAACAACAATATTATGGATTGACTCAAACGACTAATATTATTAGCCCTGAGTTAACAATATTTATTGTTGAATTCAATCTGAAATATTGTTGTTACTACAATATATTTCTGTGCGTGAAAGATTCAAACTTCGGACACCTGATTACACCGTACCAGGAAGAATAATTGAAAACAATTTTCACTGCACAGTTAAGACTGTCTTTCAATCATTTCGTCGCATTGCTTTAACATGTCTTATTAAAAGGTAACTATACTAAAACAAGCGAAAACTATTACTCTTTCCGATCCAGCTTCACGAAACATTTCGATGAAATATTTCAGAAAATTTCCCATACGAATTAAAGCGTCCGAAGTTTGAGTGTGTCCGAATTTTGATTATCCACGGTACTTTTTTCTAGTCGTGTATATACACAGGAAAGAATATTCAGTGAAAAATTGACAACAGTTTCATCGAGCAAACTTTAATCGATCGAAATCAACTGTCAGTTTCGGTTATCTCGCTTTCGCACAGGGATGCCAGATGATATTTTAATATGTCTTCACAGTCGTTTAAAAATGTCTTCAAATGTCTTCAATATTAAAATTATGATTATCGGTGAGAAATTTCGAAATCCAATAGGTTTGTAAATTCAATAATATACTTGTTTTACTGATGTGGAATAATGTTAATTTTTTCACATACAAATTGTTAGAATTCAAGAAAATATTCTTGAAAATTCTTTAATTTTTGTCTTTCTCGTATACTAAGTATACGGTAAAGGCTATATGATCGCTCAAAAACAAACTTTTTATAGAAGGCCGGAGACCCATAGTGTTATATACCAATCGACTCAGTTCGACGAATCGAGGTGATGTCTGTGTGTGTGTGTGTGTGTGTGTGTGTATGTGTGTGTGTATGTGTGTGTGTATGTGTGTGTGTATGTGTGCAAAACTACTCGAAAATGTCACTCATTTTCGGGCACTTATCCTCAACCGATTTTCTCGCGACAAGTTGCATTCGACGCAGAATCCTGTCCCATTGTTTCCTATTTGAAATTGGCCAGATCGAACTATGGGATCAGAAGTTATGGCCAAAATACAAATTCATACGAAAAATCGCGTAAAAAATGTCACTCATTTTTCGGGAACTTATTCTCAACCGATTTGCTCGCAACAAGTTGCATTCGATGCAGAATCCTGTCTCATTGTTTCCTATTTGAAATTGGCCAGATCGGACTATGGGATCAGAAGTTATGGCCAAAATACAAATTCATACGAAAAAATCGCGTAAAAAATGTCACTCATTTTTCGGGCACTTATCCTCAACCGATTTGCTCGCAACTAGTTGCATTCGATGCAGAATCCTGTCTTATTGTTTCCTAACTGAAATTGGCCAGATCGGACTATGGGATCAGAAGTTATGGCCAAAATACAAATTCATACGAAAAAATCGCGTAAAAAATGTCACTCATTTTTCGGGCACTTATCCTCAATCAATTTGCTCGCAACAAGTTGCATTCGACGCAAAATCCTGTCCCACTGTTTCTTATTTGAAATTGGTCAGATCGGACTATGGGATCAGAAGTCATGGCCAAAATACAAATTCATACGAAAAAATCGCGTAAAAAATGTCACTCATTTTCCGGGCACTTATCCTCAATAGATTTGCTCACAACAAGTTGCATTCGACGTAGAATCCTGTCCCGTTGTTTCCTATTGAAAATTGGCCATATCGGACTATGGGATCGAAAATTATACCATTTTTGCCTTTCTCGTATACTAAGTATACGGTAAAGGCTATATGATCGCTCCAAAAACAAACTTTTTATAGAAGGCCCGGAGACCCATAGTGTTATATACCAATCGACTCAGTTCGACGAATCGAGGTGATGTGTGTGTGTGTTTTTTTTTTTTTTTTTTTTTTACAAGGGTTAAAGGCCATCAAAAATCTGCGCGACAGACACCTTGAGCATCCACACTATGCTCGAAGGCGAACAGGGATGGGCTCCTCCCGACCTGCTAAAAATGTGCCTCCCGGATAAACCGGGTCCCTTATCCTCCTTGCCTCGATCCCCCCGGGACCACGGGATGCTGCGACTACTTCGGGGGGGGCTGTGCTCATGCACTTCTTCTAAAATTCCGGCCCCTAGCTTAGGCTAGTTCGCCGACTGGCTTGCTGAGATCCACTGCTACGTTGTATCGATCCCTCGGCGGTCGTACCGCAAACTTCCTGTGTGTGTGTGTGTGTGTGTGTGTGTGTGTGTGTGTGTGTGTGTGTGTGTGCGCGCAAAACTACTCAAAAAATGTCACTCATTTTTCGGGCACTTATCCTCAACCGATTTGCTCGCAACAAGTTGCATTCGAGGCAGAATCTTGTCCCATTGTTTCCTATTTGAAATTGGCCAGATCGGACTATGGGATCGAAAGTTATGGCCAAAATACAAATTCATACGAAAAAATCGCGTAAAAAATGTCACTCATTTTTCGGGCACCTTTTCTCAACCGATTTGCTCGCAACAAGTTGCATTCGATGCAGAATCTTATCGTTTTGTTTCCTATTTGAAATTGGCCAGATCTAACTATGGGATTGAAAGTTATGGCCAAAATACAAATTCATACGAAGAAATTGCGTAAAAAATGTCACTCATTTTTCGGGCACTTATTCTCAACCGATTTGCTCGCAACAAGTTGCATTCGACGCAGAATCTTATCGTATTGTTTCCTATTTGAAATTGGCCAGATCGAACTATGGGATCGAAAGTTATGGCCAAAATACAAATTCATACGAAAAAATCGCGTAAAAAATGTCACTCATTTTTCGGGCACTTATTCTCAACCGATTTGCTCGCAACAAGTTGCATTCGACGCAGAATCTTATCGTATTGTTTCCTATTTGAAATTGGCCAGATCGAACTATGGGATCGAAAGTTATGGCCAAAATACAAATTCATACGAAAAAATCGCGTAAAAAATGCCACTCGTTTTTCGGGCACTTATCTTCAACCGATTTGCTCGCATTAAATTGCATTCGACGCAGAATGTCTCATATTTTCTTATTGAAATTGGCCAGATCGGACTATGGGCTTAGATGTTATGGTCAAATTACTATTTATTGCGAAAAAGAGTTCAAAAAAGTCTAGCTCACTTTTTTAGCACTTAGACTTCATCTATTCCCCAAGCAACACAAGTTCAACAAATCTGGTTGCAGTAGCCATATTGTGACTGATTCCGGTCATATATAAGTTACTGTGATTGATTTGCAATATGTGTCTTCTCAGGTCGCTCGCAACAGATTGCATTCGACGCAGAATCTTGTCCCATTGTTTCCTATAGAAACTTGGCCGGATCGTACAATTGGGTCAAAAGTTATGGCGAAAGTACTAATTTTAAAACTACAAAATAAAATGCCATTAATTGCTCTTATGCTAATCCGATTTGTTTGAAACAAATTGCGTTTGGCGATAATTTTTTTTATGGATATAAACAAATATGAAAAATGAGACCAATCCACATATTGGTGTTATTTGAGATTTTTCCAACCTTTTGTACGAACGAGAAAGGCACCATCACCGCTAGGTGGATTAATCTGGGTTTTTTATAACGAGTTTACCCTGGATTTTGTACTGAGTCGGATTTTTGATCTGAATTTTTACGTGAAATTCTTCCAAATTTCTTTTAAAAGAATATATCTTATTGGGATTCAAAATTTACTGTGAAATATTTGAAGAAATATTCAGAGAATTTTCTAAAGGAACTTCCGGTAAAATTTCTAGATCAACTTCCGGGCGAATTCCTGATGGAGCTTCTTATAACTTATACTAATTTCTCCTGGATGGAGCTTCTAATTACTTTTGGAAGTCTCCTAAAGAAATTTTCCGAGGAATTCCTGTTGGAACATCCAGAGGATTTACTGAAGAAACTTTCGGAAAAAGTTCAGCAGAAACTTCCGGAGGAATTCTTGGAGGACCTTAAGAAGGAATTCCTGTAGAAAATTCAGGATGAATTCCGGAGGTTTTTTTTCTGGAGGAATACCTGAAGGATTTTCCTAATGAATTTCTGAGGGATATTCCAGAGGAATTACTGAAGCAATTTCCGGTGGAATTCCTGAGGAAACTTCTGGAGAAATTTTTGGAGGTAGTTCTGGATGATTTCTTGGAGGAGCTTTTTGAGGTATTGCTGAAGAAATTTCCGAAAGAAATCCTGGAGGAAATACCAGATGAATTTCATAGTATACTTCCGGAGGCATTCTTGAAGAGTCAATCGGGAACTTTGTTAAAGGATCTTCCAGAGGGAACTTACGAAGGAATCCTGGTGGAGCTTCCGCTGCAATCCAGGGAAAACTTCCGTAAAATTCCTGGAAGAATTACTGGAAGAATTCGTGAAGAAACTACCGAAGGAGTTCTGGAGGATTTTCCAAAAGAATTCCTGGATGATTTTTCGAAAAACTCCCTGAAACTCCGGAAAATTTCCTGGAGGGATTACAGAAAGAATGCCAGGACGATTTTTGAAGAAATTCATAGAGGAATTTGCAGAGAAAACATTGGAAAAATGTCCAAAGATTTTTCTAGAAGAATAATCAAAGGAATTCAAGGAAGAATTTAACGAAAGTGTGTAGCAAGTTTCCTTTGAATTTCTTTTAGGGAGATTTTCCTGCAGAAATTTACCTTGAAAATTATGAGAAATATCCATTTAACACCAGCACAATTTCAATTTCTTATCGACATTCGTAAGAATTTTTTATGAAATTTAATAAGGATAATTTTCTTGTGGAAATTAAAGTGCATTTATTGTGGGAGTTGTGGAAATCAAGACGACTTTTCCGTTTAAATTTTGGAGGATTTCCATTATAACTTTTTTACGGAAATTATGAAATATAAATTTTGTACTGAATTTCCAATTTCAATTCTCTTGAATAAAGACAAGAAATTCCTCATCATTTTTATCGGAAATTCTCCTTATTTTACACGAACAATTCTTTGAAATTTTCACAGAAAATTCTTTCAAAAATTCACGGAAATTTCAAAAAGTTTTCCGTCGGATATTTAGAAGAAAGTCACATGGAAATACCGAAAAGATCAAATGAATTCAGAAGGAAATTAGAAAAAGTTCAAGATCTAGCTCAACGGTTGAATAGATTAAATCAAGTCATAGAAGAGTTCAATCTATTTTTGCCGTTAATGACCGATCTATCATTGCGTTCCGATGTAATGATCGAAATACCTTTTTACATACACGACATCGGGATTTTTTTAACCAGCGCTCAACTCAAAGTTAAGTGCGTATGAGGTCTAAAATGCGTTGCATTTATCAGCCTCGGAATGTATTTTTTTTTGAGATTCTATGTCCGAGACAAAGACTACTATAACTTTTGTATTTTTTTTTTGTATACTACATATAGAAGTCGCAGAATTAAAAGTGGTCGGGGTTCAGCCAAAGCGTACCAAGCGGCTTTTCGACTGACTTGTGATATTTTGTTCGTAAAAGGACAACGGAAATAGTTTCATATCAATTTAAACGTACATTCGCAGAAGGATATCCTCAGTTATGGGGTTGAGGGATATCCGATACGGTTTACAATCAATTAAATCTGCTAAACAAAAGTTTGAGCAGAAAAATCGGTAATTTTTCGTTGACGCTTGGTACGTTTTGGCTGAACCCCGATCAAGTAATAAATAAAATTATATTTTCTCTCGCTGGCTTATTGATTGTCTTCAAGTATCTTTGAATAAGTAGATAAGTCTTCAAATATTTTGAAAAGTCTTCAAAATGTCTTCACGAAATAAATGTCTTCACAGAGATTCAAATGTCTTCAAATCGAAGACATGTCTTCAAATCTGGCATCCCTGCTTTCGC
>NC_085140.1:283618691-283811136 GCF_024139115.2 Armigeres subalbatus
CTAGGTTACGTATTGCTAATTTGATAAATTTTCAGTAGTGTCTCTCCAGAATTTGGTCTCTGAAAATACGCTTGTGACTTTGTTGTACACCGCCCTTATTCGCATACGTCATTCGTCATTTTCGCGACTTGAGAAATTTGCTTGAATTTATCAAACTTGAAATACAAAAAATCTAATAAATTGAAAAAAGGTATCTTTCCAAGAATTGACATAATATTCTTTACCGTATTTATACGTGTTAATTGACCCACAATTAAATGGACCATGCTTAAGTTTATTTTTGTGTAAAGAGTACCTATCAAAAGCTGGAATCTGATTTTATGAGAGTAAATCAAGAGAGACAAAAAAAGTGGATTTGTTTTCAAATTTCTAGAACGAAGCCTACTATTTTATCAGTTTTTCTTAAACAAGAGACAATTTTAGCTTAATTACTGAAAGAAAATCAAAATCATCAAAAACTTAATGGGACTCTTATGCGAATCCTGCCAGTATTATAGTCGCCTTTACAAACTCGTGCTTCTTGAGTCTACTGAGTACATACATTTTGTTATTAATACGGCAAAATTAGCTTACGTCTAAATATATCGGAGTTAACTTGCCCCGATTCGCGGGGCAAGTTGAAAGATGCATATTAAAAAATAATTTAAATATAAAAAATATTTATAAAAAAGTTTGTCAAGGTTGCCATTTTTATGTATAATATTTGGCTCGAACTAGCAAACACCGCAAACGGATTCAAAATATATCAAAGGGTGTTTTTTACAGCACTTCGAATTTCAACTTTGAAAAAACCGTTTCAACTTGCCCGGTGTACCTTATACATCAACTTTGGAAGACAATTGAACAGGACTGAGTTGATCAATTAGCTTACCCGGTCATAACATAGGCATTAGGTGGTCTAAAAACTGATTTTGCTCCACAGTGCTCATCTGATTCTTTACCATGTTCTGAGTGTCCTCTCAAAATTTGAGCTCATTTGGATTAAAACTGATTTTCCTAGTCTAGTGGCTACGTTTCTGCCTTAAGCAGGAGGTCGTGGGTTCACAGGCTCGTCCCTTTCCTACTTTGTATTTCATTCAGTTCTTCTGTGTTTCACGTTCTACCAAAACGATTCCTACTGTTATAACCTTCCAAACAAACCAAAAAAAAAATTTCCGTGGCATCTATGAGAGGTCGTAGAGTTCTCACATCTCTTAAGTAGGTGTCCAACAACATTCCTTCCCTTCCTCAGCATTCGCAAGGACGTACAGGACAGATCTCGACTATTGGAAAGTGCATTGTTCCATCTAAGTGATAGTGGTTAGTCCCAAATCAATATCTGTGGTAACGGAAGAAAGTGATGCTACTCTCATACAAAGTTCTGGCTTGTACCGCCTACGAATTTGGAATTGCTCAATGCTAATGCTAATGTACTATTGATTAAAACTGATTTACAAGGGCTCAAGTTTGCATGCAAATTAGTATGGGAAATTATTTTTCCATTATGTTAATGACGCTTCCCATCAAGCGCAGGTTAAAGAAGACCTACATAGCTAAATGGAATACTCAACAGCTTACTCAGTGAAAACCGCATCTCAATTAATCGTTCCAATAATTAGTAATCGAATTTAATCTGTACCTGATTTTCTGGAGCAATTGCATAACTCATCAACAGGCAACATTGGCTCCGTGGCGCGAAAGATAGCACACAAATTCAGGCTACTATGTTGCACTGCACATTTCAGTGATGCCCTCAAAGAAGTTTAACGATCATGACTAAAGATTCGCAACCTGTCTTAAAATCGATTACTATTATTGGGAGATTAATCAAATGCAGTTTTTGTTGAGTGAAAGCTGTTGAGATCCCTTTAGCTATGTAGGTTTCATTTAACCTGCGCTTAATGAAATGTTAACAGTATAATGAAAAATAAATTTCCATACTAATTTGCATGCAAACTTAACACTTGTGCTAAATCAGTTTAATCCAAATGAGCTCAAATTTCAGAGGACACTCAGAACATGGTTAAGAATCAAATGAGCAAATCAAAATCGATTTTTTGAACCACCCTAATAGGTACCTATAGGGTACGTGAAAGCTCATTCCGCGGAAACTGAGAATCCCCGCCATGTTGATGCCATATACTTCAACTTGTCGAAGTCGTTTGACGTTTGACATTGTACCGCACGGCCCAACGATGGACAAGCTCGTTAGTTTTAAGTCTGTGGGCACCTGAGTACCCGTCGGTATCGTAAGGGTGTTTTGTTTTTGGTCGGTAACAAGAGTCTTAAATAACATCAAGTAAAGTACCTACCTTGGTTTCCCGATTGGATAACTGGACGGCTACATTCTTATTTATCGGGAAAAAAATGTGAAGGTCCGCTATTTTAGCACTATGTCTGGTGTCTCACAAGTATTGTGGGCACCTTTGATTTTCATTTGTGTGAATCATTTGATACTTCCGTCTGAAATCAAGTCACCTACTGTATACCGATAATCTAAAATCTACAAAGTAATAACCTCACATATCGACTGCCAGGTTCTCCAGATATTTAAATTTCAAAGATAATGCACGCAAAACGGAATGGAGCTCAATGCAAGAAAGTGTAACGTAATATCGTTGTCCGTCGTCAATCCGATTGAGTTTGAATATATTATCAATAAGCTCCTCTTGATCGCGTTGAATCAATTCAGGACCCAGGTGTAGTTATAGATATCCACATCAGTATGGCAAAAGCAATGGCTTTTGCTCTCAGCATTTCTTCGCCGCCATGGTTGTTTACAGATAAAATGCGCTCAAGTAAGTTTATTGTGATAAATAACCGCAAAGTTGCGGGGACGAAGAGATTTTTGTAGCTTAATAGGGAGACCCAGTAAAGCACATATCGTATGACAAACTGCATTGTATAACACGCTTCATTAGATTACTGTCGATTCATTAGATTAGATTACTTCATTATTCATAATTGGTCTTGGACACCGTGATGTTCCGGGTTTTCCGAGGTACGTTCAAGATGCATTTTTCCACTGCTTGTCATTTTATGTGACGTTTACTTTCATCATGTTTTATGCTTTCTCCAAAAACTAGAACTATATGCCGACAATGGTGGCTGTAGATCGAAAATCCATCTAAACTACACAGAGATATGGCCATTTCCAAAAAAATTACGGTAACAAGGCGAAATGATAACAGAGCGGAATAATGCAAATATGTTTAAGATTCGACATCATAGCTTTGCGAAACGATGATTACAGAAACATTTCCAGAATGATAGTCCTCGCCACCCTTATAGCAAGTTCCATGGCCTTCCAGGAGGGGCTGGTTTTGGCACCATCTGGAACCATGCATGGGTGTCACAATTCAGTTCCAAAACGATAAATACAGGAGTAAGTCCTTCAAATATTACGTAACGCAATAGGGGTTGTTCAATTTGTTACGATTTGTTACCAAAATATATGGGGTGGGTGTTTCAAAATATTGTTACGTAACAAATTTATCACATAAAGAAAATAAGCTTAACATTTTTTAATTATTTGCGTTCTTTAAATAATATAAAACTATACACTAAGTAACAATTCTATTAAAAAAAAGATTTTTATTGAAAATTTAATTTGTTACGTTACGCTTAGGGGTGGGGGAGTTGAAATAATTGTTACAGTTTGTTACGAGGGGTGAGGGTTCTTGAAAATCGCGGTTTTTGGTTACGTAATTTGAACAGACCCTAAGACTCTTCGGCCAATCTGTAAAGGGTCCGAGTGTTCTGGAAGTGCATTTGTTCAGGGTAGCAATCAATCGCACCGTTTTCACGACAATGGCCATATCTCTGCGTATACCATGGATTTTCGATCTGCAGCCAGCATTGGTCAGCATACTAGTTCTAGGTTCTAGGAAAGCATAAAACATGGTGGCAGTAAACGTCATATAAATGACAAGCAAAGAGAAGGTAATCGTTACCACCGATAGAAATTCGTGGTGGTGGCTAACATTGACCTCTCTTGATCCTCTTCCTATCAAAGTTATTTGGTTTCGCCGACGACATTGATATCATGGCACGTAACTTTGAGAGGATGGAGGAAGCCTACATCAGACTGAAAAGCGAAGCTAAACGGATTGGACTAGTCATCAACACGTCAAAGACGAAGTACTTGATAGGAAGAGGATCAAGAGAGGTCAATGTTAGCCACCCACCACGAATTTCTATCGGTGGTAACGATTACCTTCTCTTTTGCTTGTCATTTTATATGACGTTTACTGCCACCATGTTTTATGCTTTCCCTAGAAACTAGAACTAGTATGCTGACCAATGCTGGCTGCAGATCGAAAATCCATTAGGTATACGCAGAGATATGGCCATTGTCGTGAAAACGGTGCGGATTGGCCATACACCCTGAACAAATGTCACTTCCGCAGAACACTCGGGACCCTTTACAGATTGGCCGAAGAGTCTTAGGGTCTGTTCAAATATTACGTAACGCAAAAAACGCGATTTTCAAGAACCCCTCACCCCCTCGTAACAAACTGTAACAATTATCTCAACTACCCCCACCCCCTAAGCGTAACGTAACAAATTAAATTTTCAATAAAAATCTTTTTTTAATAGAATTCGAAGCATAATACGATAAATTGTTACTTAGTGTATAGTTTATATTATTTAAAAGAACGCAAATAATTAAAAAAATATTAAGCTTATTTTACTTTATGTGATAAATTTGTTACGCGTAACAATATTTTGAAACACCCCCACCCCCATATATTTTGGTAACAAATCGTAACAAAATTGAACAACCCCTATTGCGTTACGTAATATTTGAACAGGACCTTACTCCTGTATTTATCGTTTTGGGAAAACATGAATTGTGACACCCATGCATGGTTCCAGATGGTGCCAAAACCAGCCCCTCCTGGAAGGCCCATGTAACTTGCTATAAGGGTGGCAGTGGACGCTATCATTCTGGAAATGTTTCTGTAATCATCGTTTCGTAAAGCTATGATGTCGAATACTTAAACATATTTGCATTATTCCGCTCTGTTATCATTTCGCCTTGTTACCGGTAATGTTTTTATGGAAATGGCCATATCTCTGTGTAGTTTAGATGGATTTTCGATCTACAGCCACCATTGGTCGGCATATTAGTTCTAGTTTTTGGAGAAAGCATAAAACATGATGAAAGTAAACGTCACATAAAATGACAAGCAGTGGAAAAAATGCATCTTGAACGTACCCTCGGAAAACCCGGAACATCACCGGTGTCCAAAGACCAATCTTATGAATAATGAAGCGTAATCTAATCTAATGAATCGACAGTAATCTAATGAAGCGTGTTATACAATGCAGTTTGTCATACGATATGTGCTTTACTGGGTCTCCCTATTAAGCTACAAAAATCTCTGTCGTCCCCCGCAACTTTGCGGTTATTTATCACAATAAACTTACTTGAGCGCATTTATATCTGTAGAACAACCAGTGTGGCGGCGAAGAAATGCTGGAGCAGCAAAAGCCATTGCTGTTGCCATACTGATGTGGATATCTATAACTACACCTAGGTCCTGAATTGATTCAACGCGATCAAGAGGAGCTTATTTGATAATATATTCAAACTCAATCCGGGATTGACGACGGGACAACGATATTACGTTACACTTTCTTGCATTGAGCTCCATTCCGTTTTCCGTGCATTATCTTTGAAGTTATTAAATATCGTTCTGTAGAGCCTGGCAGTCAATATGTGAGCATATTACTTTGTAGATTTTCAGATTATCGATGCACAGCTGGTGTACAGTAGGTGACTTGATTTCAGACGGAAGTATCAAATGATTCACAAACAAAATGAAAATCAAAGGTGCCCACAGTAGCCTGTGAGACACCTGACATAGTGCTAAAATAGCGGGACCTTCACAATTGCTGTTCCCGATAAATAAGAATGTAGCCGTCCAGTTATCCAATCGGGGAAACCAAGGTAGGTACTTTACTTGATGTTATTTAAGACTCTTGTTACCGACCAAAAACAAAACACCCTTACGATACCGACAGGGTACTCGGGTGCCCACAGACTTAAAACTAACTTGAGCTTGTCCATCGTTGGGCCGTGCGGTACAATGTCAAACGACTTCGACAAGTTGAAGTATATGGCATCAACATGGCGGGGATTCTCAGTTTCCGCGGAATGAGCTTTCACGTACCCTATAGGTACCTATGTTATGACCGGGTAAGCTAATTGATCAACTCAGTCCTGTTCAATTGTCTTGCCAAAAGTTGATGTATAACTTCTATTTCATTCAAGTGTATAGAACGAAGGTGTTTAGACGCTTAATTCGTGTTCAAGTTGGGCGACTTGCTCATTTCGTCTGCCCTGCTTAAACGGAGAATAATGCTACACTGTGCTACCTTGTTACATTTTTCCCATACTCTCATCAGCATAACGTCCCATTGTACAGAGTTTATTACGGTCAGGCTTTCAACAGAGCAAATAACTGTCCCCAGGTATGTCACGTTTACATTTCCCAAACACAGGCCTCCCAAAAAAGTGTTCGCGTTTTCGGCTCCCCAAGGGAATCCTATAGGGGAAATAGAAAGCAGAAAACAAATCGTTTTACGTTTGTTTTGGCACCGGTTTGTTTATTTTCAAGTCACCATCAGACGGAATAACTTATTATTGGTAATATTTTCTCCGTATTTCGCTCAAACAGCGATCGATTCGCGTCTCACAGACGCGGCCAAAGTTTTTTTCGGTATTCACTTTATTTAGCTCCCGGTCAGTTTCCTACCATCGTTTGTTTGTACCTACGTCATTTCGGTCCATTTTGCAGAAAAAGAAAATCACTTTGTTTGCCTGACGATGCGCAATAATTATGATGATGAGGGGCGGAAAATGCCGTATGAAATTACTTAGAGTTTTTGTTGGTTTTCTGGGTTAGTGTCTCGTGCTAAATGCGAAATGATGTAATAAATGCTTCATTATTAGTATTACATTTATTTCAAAACAGCGAAGCGGCTGTGGAATACGGTCTTAACGACAGGGAGTGGGGTCGGGCATATGGGGATGGTTTTGGGGGTTTGACCATCCCAAATGAGTGCTTTCTTCGCTATTAGCGAAATACAGCGCTCCATGACTTCACAATAGCCTCCAACAATTCAATTAAGGTCTACCAAGATGCAATAATTTTGATCCCAGTAATCAATAGGGGGATTCACTTAACGGCGTAGGTTGCTGTGTATCTGTTTATGGAACTGTTTCATAGGTGATTTGAAATATGTCCCTTGTGATTGAGTGTGAAACATTTCTATAATCAGATACGCAGCAACCTACGCTGTTATGTGTATACCCCTAATATATTTAGGGGCTCCAATTAGCCTTGCGTGCAAATGCGTAGGATTTCCTATCCAGAGGTCGGAGATCGTGCTCCCCACTATAGGCTAAAACAAAATCAAACCGCTTTGATTTTTTTTTTCAACCGATCCGCCAACTATCAAACGGTTGCTCGAAGAACTTCACACACGGTCCAAAAAGCAGCTATCGAAGCATTTTTTGGGGTGGTGTCAATATTGGACCAACATGTTCGAGCGTGTTCGATTTTGCTCAACAGCGCTCATTTGATTCTGTATCATATTCTGAGTGCCCTCTGAAAAATTGAGCTCATTTGGATTAAAACTGATTTAGCACAAGCCGTTTCAAATTTGCATGCAAATTAGAATAGGGGAATTATTTTTTTCATTATTCTGTTAATGACGCTTCCCCATTAAACGAAGGTTAAAAGAAAACCTACATAGCTAGAAGGCATACTCAACATCTTTCACTCAACGAAAACCGCATGTTGGTTAATCGCCCCAAAAATTACAGAATCAGATGAGCGCTGTGGAGCAAATTGATATTTTGATCCACCCTAGTGTACACGGTAGGTTAAACATTTTTACAATTATTGCTTATGAGATTTTAGTGCCAAGTTATTTTTTTATTTTTAAATCAATATGTGAATGAAATACATTTGGGTTTTCCAAGCAATGTGTCTACTGCGAAATCACGCACATAAAATATTAATTTTCTCGAATTTCTGAATAAAAACTTTGGTCTTCAAGTTCACAAGTCATAAGACGAGTTTGTAGGCCATTACATTCCATAACTTTATTGTAGCTTTATTGTATTGATAGATACGTATTACGATTTCAACGGTAAAACCGCCTTCAGTGTCTCGTACGTGGCCTACAAACTCGTCTTATAGTATTCACTTACCACTAAAACTTACATTCCACTAAAAGCCAACAATAATTTTCTTTAAAAAATCTGTTGTCTTCCTTTTACTTCCACTAATTCCGAATTAGTGGAAGTAAAAGGAAGACAACAGATTTTTTAAACTGTGTAACATTTCCCCTAAGACGCTCGCAAATAATTATTAATAATTTTCTTGGCAAAATCTTGCTTTCAGAAATTTGGATTGTTTCAATTCAGTGAACTGTACCTTATTCGATATCTAAGAGGCAATCGATTATGGGAGGACGCAGAAATAAAAAGGCAATATTTTGAAACTAGTCATGGGCTAGAGAAAATCATAAAAATAGTCGCGACTTACATTGATGTAACTGCCCGTAATGGCACATCAGTCCCAGTTAGAAAATATTAATATTTTATTCATCGGACTGTGTTGTCTACATGGAATGTTTAAATCTAATGTTAGTCAAACATTAAAAACGGTTCAGCAATCAATGGCGAAATCGGGATATGAAGATTCTTATATAGCTTAGAAGAAATGTGTCATCACGTAATCCAAAATAACAATAACTTGTCTCTATACCAATTTCCAATAAGTTCCATTTTATTATATAAACAGTTCTTTAGCGCTTCAAAATACGTCCATTCTGTATAATTCAAATACGTTTACAAATAATATTTCTACATACCATTACTTCGCCAAGTTCACATTTATACCAACATAACATTCAATGGAAACGATTATTTAAGTTGAACTATTCGTTCTGACTAGCATTTCAATCGTAGTTAGATAAATTTCCTTCTACTTTATTATCATAAATATATATATACCGTCATAAACACTCTATCACCTTGCTAAAATACTAACAAACTATATATTTTTCTGTATTGTACCATCTACGATCTTTTGCATGACTTTACTGATGTTTATCGCTTTTTATCACACATATAATTAATATAATCACATGTACTACCTATATTCTAGCGGACGACAGAAGGAGTGATTTATTCATCTCTTTTATCTAGCGAGGAAAGGTGTTGTAGTTCGAGCATTGGTTCTGCACAGGGTGCTATATCTTCATAACTACACTTATTGAATTCCTCCGGGATGGATCTAGCTGGTGGATCATTTTAGGAGCACACGTTGCCTACACAGACATTCTATTTATAACGGTGTCCACTGGTTGCACTGCTGGCATCTCTCGCGCTGGTGGTTAGCGTCATGGTGGTGGTCGTCGTCGTGGAACATGCCCCAATAATCGATTCCCGTTTGGCAAACTGATACGATTTAGATTCGCTCTTGTTCCAAAAGGAGAAATCCACTACGTCGTCCATGCTGTCGTGGCGGTTCAAATCGTTCGATTCCAACCAGTCCCATACTTTGTTGCGGATAGATTCCTGATCCACAGCGGACACAGGAGTGGGCTCCGGCGTTAATCCTCCAAAGCTGGTCATTCTCCGCGCACGAAGCCTGCCGTCGAAAGAGTTTCGACTTTCTCGATGGTTAATGTATTTGATAGAATCCTGATCGGAGGAAGCCTGTTGTTGAAGATTGCTTGCAATGTTTGAAGTAGATTTAGAAGTGGTGATCTTATTGTCCATCCATTTGTTTTTCATATATTTCATAATATCACTGACTTTTGCTCGATCTTCTTCATTGTGTTCAAAAATCCGCCGGAATGCTCGTAGCAGACGTGGCGTGAATCGCTTGAAATTTTCCGGAATTTTAGTTGTTTCTCGTTTCTGGTACTTCATGAAAGCTGCATACTTGCCGTCGCGAACCCAATCGGCAGACTTCCATGGCGTGGATCCGATCAGGCAAACGTATAAGACCATTCCAAATTGCCACGAATCTGATGATGCTTTGCAGATGAATCTTTCATTTTTCACAACCTCTAATACTTCTGGGGGTAGGAATGATATCCACGTTTTATTGTTCTTATTGACTAAAATGCCTTCACGGGTGGTTGTCCCAAAATCACACAGCTTTACTCGCGAAAAATCAGGCGTAAATACTAGAATGTTCTCCAACTTCAGGTCCCGATGAACCAACCCTTTCAGGTGCATGAACCCCAACGCTGAGCTCAGCTGCTCAGCTATCTTCTTGCAGACCGATTCGGGCAGCCCATTAGAACCAACATTCGCTGCCAAGTCTCCGAAAATCGCATGTTCCTGGGCATACACGTAGTATTCATTTGTTTGAAACTTAACCTGATAGCAGCTGAGAATATTTGGGTGATGACTGAGCTGATAGTTGTAGTGGAATTCTTTGATGAACTCCTTCAGTGTTGTGAGCTCGGTGTGTATTGCTTTGAGCACAACTGTGGTCCCGGTATGCCGGTGGTGAGCAAGAAATATTTTAGCGAAACAGCCTTCCGCTATCGTTTTCTCGACGTCATACTCGTCCGCGATGCTCAAGAACGGTATCTCCATGTCCGGAATCCGATGCAGAAGGCTGCTCGTGTTGGACAGCCTCCGGTAATTGTGGTTAATCGATTTGTACAGGTTGGCGATGATTGATGTGTCGGATTTACTCTCGGAAAGCTTCATGGCGATGCTCTTCGGTATATTTCTCATCTGAAAGGTGGAGAATGAAAATGAAGATAGTCGTTAGTGACAGAATGAGTAGAAGGTTTGATATAAAATACGGTACGGAACAGTTTGTCTTGCGTGGGTCAATCGGTGGATATCGGTGAGCACCACATTGAGTCTGTTAGGTGGAGGAGGGGTGCTGAACGAATTCTATGATAATGTTTCAACTGCTATGGTAAATAATATAGTTAGGGTAACCGTACCCTTAGTGGAGGTAGCACCAATAGTGGAGGTAGTGGGGTTTTACTGAGATTTATTATAATTATGCACTTTACGATGTTTTCAGATGATGCGTCGTGCTTTAAATATCCTATTGAATGCAACTTATTCTAAGATTTCACTTGAAAAACTATTGAAAACATTTATTTTCCTTTATAAAATTAATTTCCTTGCACCTATAATGGTGCAACTGTACCAATAGTGGCAAGTATCATAAGAAATCAATGGATAGCACCACTATGGTTACCAAAATTAATTTTTACCGCCATATGATAAACAGTGTACCCATTAGTGGTGCAAGCAATATTTTGTAGTTGTTGATGCTAACTACCATAAATCTCATTTTTGTTAGCAAATTTATTAGTTTATCTATTGGCTAAGATATTAAAACTGTAAATTTTCAATAATTATCAATTTTTTTAAAATATTTTCTTTTGTGGATCTACTAATACCTCCACTATTAGTACCGTTACCATAGCTGCAAGTTAGCTATTCCATCAAAACATGTCTAATATTTACATTACGTATGCTTCTCATAAGCTTATAAGTATTAACAATCTGTGCCGGGATGCATGAAATTCTGTAGAATTAATGTATGTTTAACCTCTTGAATTCATGTGACACGATTTTAGATATATTTGTCACATAAATTCGAGAAAAAAAGTAAAAGAATGCAAAAAAAAATAGAAATGCACTGAAAAAATCGCAAATATGAAGCACATCCTCCATTTTTGCAATTGCAGAGCCGTCCGAATATCTTATATTGCATGAAAAGGGAAGTCAAGTGAAAATAAACTTACTTGATGTATTTTCTAAGCACCTTCATATTAATTAAAATTTTAATTATTTTTTTAATTATTCGCAGGAATAAAGCTTCCGGTAGATGCTGCTGATAAAACATTGAAAATCGCCAAAGTTAAAATCGGTTGGTCGGTGTGCTCACTGAGCCTCTCTCAGCAACCAGAGGTGTGCTTCATGTGTCAAGAGTTTGGCCATCTGGCACGAAATTGTAAAGGTTCAGATAGATTGAAACTTGATAGAAGGTGTGGAGAGGATGTCCACAAAGCGCAAAGCTGCAAGAAGCCACCGAATGATGGATGTAGAGACCACGCTACTGGCGATCAGAAATGTCCAGCGTATAAACAGGCGATCTCTGGTAAATCACAGTGGAGGTAATACAAATTAATCTCAACCATTGTGATACCGCACAGCAACTGCTGTTGCAATCCGCAAGGGAATCAAAGTATGACGTTGCAATCATTTCGGATCCATACCGTATCCCCAAAAAAAAGATAATACGGTAGTAGAAGAGGCCAGACGTCATCGCTGGTGACTTTAATGCCTGGGTGTTAGAGTGGAGTAGCCGGCTGATCTGATTAACGAAGGATCAACGAACACCTACCGGAGAGAAGGCAGAGAGTCCATCATTGATGTTACCTTTTGCAGTCCTGCATTAACGAAGAACAAAAACTGGAGAGTCTACGAAGGCTGTACACATAGCGATCATCAGGTGGTCCTATACTGCGTCGGAGAGAAGATAGCGATGCAAGCACGTGAGTGTGGTACCAAATAGCTTAGGTGGAAGACAGAAACTATTAACAAGGATGTGCTAGCAGAGGCAATTAGATTTGAGTGCAATATGGCAAACCTGAAAGCATTGACTCGAACCTGCAATGCAACTATGCCGAGAAAAGTACAGCCACGACATGTCCGCCGTCCAGTCTACTGGTGGAATGGAACGATCGCTGAACTTCATCGCAACTGTCTTCGAGCAAGGAGGAGAATGCAGAGAGCCCACAACAATGTCGAAAGAAAAGAGCGTAGATCTGTGTTCAGTGCAGCAAGAGGTGTTTTTAAAAAGGAAATTAGGCTCAGCAAGGCATCCTGCATGCAATAGCTTTGCCGTAACGCAGATGCTAACCCACACACCTAAAAATATTCATGTAATTTTAGGTGTTGTGACGCTGACATATACGAGCGTCATTTTTGACGTAAAATTAGGTGATACTTGAATTTTACATCACAATTTTATTGACAAAAAAATGAAAGGGTTGGAACGAGAATCGAACATAAGCCCGCTGAGTGATAGCCCAACACCTTACCACTCAGCTATCTTCGTTTCTTGAAAGAGGAGAATAACACCAGTACGGATGAAGCCCTGCTTACGAATCAGGAACTCATCACTGCTGCGAAAAGCCTAAAATCAAACAAAGCTCCTGGACTAGATGGTATCCCCAACCTGGTATTGAAAGCAGCGATCCAGGCGAACTCGGATATGTTGCAGAAGTGCATCGATGAAGGAAACTTTCCCGATTGTTGGAAGCGGCAAAAACTAGTATTGCTGCCGAAGCCGGGGACCCATCGTCCTACAGACCTATTTGTCTGCTAGACACGGTCGTAAAACTCCTGGAGAAGGTCATCCTCAACAGATTAGTTAGCTACACAGAAGGCGATAACGGATTATCGAGCAGGCAGTTTGGGTTCCGGAAGAGAAGACGCTATCCGGGAAGTCGTAGAAACATCGAAATTAATTTATTGGCTTTTTTCGGTGATAATTAAGCTTTCCTAATTATAGTCGTAGAAGCAGTCAAGAAGCAAAAGAGGAGAATCGCTACTGCGCTGTGGTTACCTTAGACGTGAAAAATGCGTTCAACAGTGCGAGTTGGGAAGCAATAGCTAACTCTCTAAACATGATGAGGGTTCCGGGATACCTTTGCAGAATTCTAAAGAGCTATTTAGAGGATCGGACACTAGTTTACGAAACACATGAGGGACTAAAGGGAGTAGGAATAACAGGGACCGACGTTGTGGAATGCGATGTACGACGGGTTATTGCAGCTTAGACTACCAAGAAGCGTGAAGATAGTTGAGTTTGCGGACGATGTGGTGCTCTTGGTAATCGGAGAAACAGTAGATGAGGTGGAAGTACGTGCTATGGAGGCCATTGGAATAGTGGAGAACTGGATGCGCGCTGGCATTTGCCCACCATTAAACCGAAGTGATGATAATCAGCAACCGGAAAGCAGTTCAGCAGACTACAATCACGGTCGGGGAGGTCACCATCGAGTCGAAGCGAGAAGTAAAGCATCTGGGGGTGATGATTGATGACCAGCTCAACTTCAACAGCCACGTCGATTACGCCTGCTATAAGGCAGCAAAAGCCACCACAGCATTGACCAGAGTAACGGCAAATAGCTCTACGATTAGCAGCAGTAAGAGAAGACTCCTAGTCAGCGTTTCTACTTCTGTACTCAGATACGGCGCTTCCGTCTGGGAGGCAGGAACAATCATGAAGAAGAACCTGACACGGCTCAACAGCACATACAGGTTAATGGCTATGCGGGTGGCAAGTGCGTACCGAAATTTTTTTGGAGGAAGATTGTGCCTGCTATGGACTACGTGGAACGACGGGAGCACGCAATATTGCGAGAGTCGATTCGATGCGAAAGTGGCAGCTGGACGCAGAGTCTCCACTTTGCCCGACAACATCGTTCAAGAAATTTGTGAAGAGGAGAATACGTGGAACAGAGCAGTAACGCAGATCATGCTGTCGTTGCAGCAAAAATGGCGTGAAAACCAGAGGGCACTAGATAGCAAGCGAAGGTGATGAGTAGTAGCCAGGGATTGAACCCTAAAGAGAAAGAACAAGTCTCTCACTTATCAACTCTGTATACAATACGATATGTAGCATACCGCGAGTGACTTTTTTCGCAAGCTCTCATGATAGAGAACTGATTCGGGAGGCTATACCCCATGATAAATTTCTTTTTGAAAGCTCCAAATGTGGGCTCTGGCTCTGATTATGCATTTCAACTTGTTCTACACAGCTGTGCAGTAACCAACACGAAATGAGCAAAAACAAAGCGAGAATCACCATTTTTCTGTGGGGACTGCCTATCCGATTCGGTTTTTTCCGCACTTGTATACAAGTTTGATAAGTTTGTTATCATTGCTTGTTATGATTCGGAACAGTGTTTGCCTCTTTTTTATCGTTGTTCGTTATCTATTGAGAGCGATTTCTGCAAACCCTGGTAGTAGCCGATCGTGGGAAAACAACCGGTTCGGAGTCGTCGAGGCGCCAGTGCACCGGAAGCCGGAAGATGAAATCCAGGAGCAGTAACCCTAGATATCATTAAAAAAATACCCATAATAATTATTTGCCATCATTTTTTGCTATAATGTGCATTTCATTTAATAATGTAATATGTATGATAGACAGTCTCTCTATATTTATTAATTTAGATAAAAACCACGGTATTACGCAATGCGTGGAATTATGACAGGCCACGATATCTATACTTTTCTGCATCTCTCTGATTAGAATGGCGAAAAAAATAAAAATGAGAAGCTTGTGAGCAATGAAACAATAATCGATTTTCAACATTTCGATCATTTTTTATAAACAGTGGAACTTCTACCAGCGGCGATTAATGGATAGGCATCTCTCTACCCTTTTTATTTGACGCTTGAAACAAAATGTACATTATCAATAAAGCTTTTAAATAATTGTGCCTTTCATGCAACAAAAATTCCACACACTCTACGTAATACCTGGTACGCAGGCTACAGGACGATGGAAACAAACCCGGCCAACCAGCCGGGGAATATTTAAACTGTCCGTTCAACTTGACGATTTATTACAGACTCTTATCTTTTTCTTTCTAGGGTGTCTTATTTATAGTCACTCTTCCCTATCTTCTATCTACAGTCGACTCTCCACACCCCGATGTTCTACATCTCGATATCTCTCCCTATGTCGATGGTTTCCCTAGTCCCTTTAATATACATACATTTGAGCTATCTACATCTCGATAACCTCTCTATCTCGATATCTCTTTATCTCGATGTGTTCTGATCACATTTTATTCAGGATTTACTCTCCTTATGTCGATATGTTAATTTTTTTAGGCTGCTAGACCATCTTCAACAAGAAACAACATTTGTTTTGTTGTCGTTTTTCATAGCAACGATTTGTTTTGATCTAGTACCCAATTCAATTTTCCTTCCGTTCTTCGATCTCTCCCTATCTCGATGGTCCCTTCAATATCGAGATGTGGAGAGGCGACTGTATATAAAAATGAGTTTGCTTTTACTTTGAGGCAATATAACTCACGAGCGAATGGACCGATTTGTAAGATCTCCTCACCAATCGGTCCGTCTTGAGCTCTGCTGTGTTTATGAATACACAGAGTTAGTGAGTTTTAAGAGGAAAGCTGCGAAAATATAATATTAGGGCGAGTTGTGAGGAAGCCCAATACGATCGCGCAAAAAAGGATCTAGAGTGCGGCGTCACAAAAAAAACTTATAATTTGACATTTAGAGCGCCGAAACCCGAGCAACGTACGTTCGACAAGTTCATTAAAAGAACATTCTATAGATTAGTATGTTGCTTGTAAGTTATTTAGGCGCTATTTTATGAAGTGTAAGAATAAAATCAGTAGTGATTCATTTTCATTGCAAATTTTCGAACACTCTTCTAGTTTGAATCTGAGCCAAAATAGAACAAGATCGCTGGTTTCCCCAGCACCGTGTTCTATTCATGTTTAAAAACTTGCCAATAAAATGAAACAATTATATTGCTGCAAAGAAAGGCGCTGTTGTTGCAAAGTGATTGATCCGCAGATGAAATGACGCATTCATACACCAAAGCGATGGAAACATATTTGCATCTTGTGATTCATTCGTGGTTTAGATCTGCAGAAAAAAGAGCAGTTTTAAGCTTTTGAAACTCAACTGTTATAAAAAACTAAATCTGCTGCGAAAATCAATGTTTCAGATTCATATTCAAAATGACAGACTGGAAAAATTTGAATGACTACTGATTTTGTTGTAACGAAGGCTGAATACAACTGTCAAAAACAATACATGGATAAACAAATGTATTCATGTTGTTTACTTCTCGAATGATCTAATGGTAAGTAATCATTTATCATGTTTTACCTATATGTTAATAATTAATGTTTTGTATCGTTTTTAACTATAATTTGTAATGCTGATATTTGACTAGTGTTTATGGTGATTTGTTGGGGCTTCAGCATGAGACACGGTGGCATAAAACACGCCGGTTGCTAATGGCCTCAACAATGTTGACTTCACACGGTAGTAGCACTTCCACGGTGATTTACTGTAAGGTTTCAAAGTCTTACTATTTTTCATAAACGAATGTGGCCAAAGGCTCCACTCTTGGCGTGGCTTTCCCTTGTAGCTACGTATGTTTTATCACTAAGCTAAGCAAATCTATATTCATTTTTATATTGCTCAATGCCCATATTAAAGATTTCACTAGACATTACCAATCCAATTGAATTGCACATACACCTTCTTGCACCGTCAATCTACGTTATCTCCTGTTAGATTAAAGCCCCCTATGAAATGCAGCGGAACGGCGACGGAAACGTCAAATCTTGCCGTTTCCGTTGCTGTTCCCTTGAATTGCGTTTGGGGCCTAACGTTCTGGCTAATCCACTAGAAACAACCACTTTTTGAATGAAGGATGGAGGCGCATGGTACCTCACTATTTAGTTTAGAGTCGCGAACTAATTTATTACTTGATTGTTTTATTACGTTCGGTATAGCAATATTTTACAAAAAATGACGAATCCGGAGAATAGAATAAACTCGGAGTAAACAACCACTATGAATTTTTTTCTCACCATGAACCGCAACAAATAAAATGTATGAAACTTGTTTTATAGAAGCTAATAAGACACTTCAACACAACTCCCAATAAAGAGCAACAAAAAGCTTGCTTGTTTGCAGTTTGGGTATAACTTTGGTAAGGGGTGACAAAGCTTTTAAAATGAACACTCGCGCCAAGTCACTTAAAAGGTTGAACAATAATGAAAGTTCCCAGAACAATAATCAGAATCAGTGTTAGCAGATTGTTTAGTATAAGTTGAAAGCATTGTAATTCCTACATGGTTCAATTCACCCAGAGGAAAAATCCTAACTGCCAGAGACAATTGAAATGTATTGAAGAAGAAGAAGAAGCTCAAGCTCGATTGCTGTTCATATTTTTGGTTTAAGCCACGTAATCAATCCAATGCATTCAATTTTCATAAGTATAAAAATTCTTCATAACGTTATAGGATATGATGTAAACATGACACACCCAACTCCAATTGTAGCGTAGTACCGTAAAGCAAAGGAACCACGTAAACACATAAAGTAATTTGTCCCTTACCCAATCCGTTCTTGTCAAGGTTGACCTCCAACACTCGCTCAGCGCAACTAAAGGATTCGTAAGAACAAATCCCATTTACCACGCTATCCATCAATCATCACAGCAGCGTTCCATTTCCCACGGCAATTAACACAAATCACGTTTGAAAATCTCATGTGTTTTTATTTTCTGCTATTTTTTTCTTGGCCCGAATTTTCTGCACCAGAAAAGGGTGCGAAGTTCACCCTCCAATTGATCGTCTGAATTTCCTCGGTGGGTCGACCCGTGTTTTGAAAATATATAAATATACCGATGGAGACGGGTGGAAGTTACAACTTTGGTTATATTTTGAGCTGTCTACCTTTGACTCTCCCATCCTGCGCCTTCCTCGAAGCCGTAGGGGAACAGATATGTAGAGAAATCGATGGATGGGGGTCCTGATCCGTCCAGACTCCGGCTCGTATGTTTCGTGCCAATGTTTGGATGTGGCACGCAAAAGAGAAAATCACATCATTTGCTAGCCGGCGGTGGATTTCTCGTATTGGCGTCATCAGCTCACTGTCAAGTGAGAATGATCGGCGGTGCTGGCAATACATAGTGTGTACAGAAAATTACCATTGGCACTCTAGCATGTCCGCAGTTGATTTCGAGGTTGCCTCACGTGCACTCAGCTGGGGATGATGTACGATTTGATATTCACTGATGATGGTTCTATTTAGCCCATGGGATGATGAAGCATTTCACAAAATTTCCAGTTCAACTTTAACATCTAGCTAAAGCTACTTGGGACACTATTTCTGAAAATTGTTCGTCGACATCGAACCACAAGCCAGTGCTCGTACAGTAGAAGAAGATGCAAAATGGGTTTGAATCTAAATCAATCAAAGATTATTTCATCTGACACGTCCTGTCTGTTTTGTGTTAAAGTTGTTAGCTTTTTCTCGAGCAGCAAGTGCATATGTATTCCATCGCCACCGTTGTCGTCTTTACCAGTCGTAAACCTACATATGCAAATTTAACAGCATCCATATGTCAACGTACATGACGTATTTTTTCTCAAGAAACAGCCGAAGAGGTGCTAATTGGGAGGAAGTGAAAACTTAAAAACTGACAAATAAAGCAACAGAAACGTTCGTTGCAAATATCGACCACTTGAAGGCGTAATTTCTTATAGAAATTCGCTCACATCGATCTAATTTTAAATGTCCGCGAAATATGAGTTTGCTCGATGATGACGCGAGCAAAATAAAATAAGGTCATTACAGGAAAATAACTTTCTATCATCACTATTGAGCCCTCCAGCCTGATTTACCACAGTTGAGGGATTTTGTAATTTCACTAACATTGACAATTTATCGAACCCAGTCATCCTTAATACATCCTTAGTCAAATGACGAGCTTCTTCTTCTTCTATGGCTCTACAGTCCAACTAGAACTAAACCCGCTTTTTATCTTTGTATTCTTTTGACATATATTCAATAACCAAACTTTTCTAAATCGATATTCGAACTCTCCATCTCCGGTTTCGCAAATATACAGCTAACGATTTCAGCATTGATAAATATAGGTATAAACAGAATTATACAGTTAATCGGATAACACACCCACGCTGAATGTATCCCCAAAATAAAAAAAAGAGCTTATAAGCGGTTTTATGATCAACTTGAAGCGTTCCGTAAAACTCCATAAATATAATCTGTCATCAACCTCATGTCTATTGACATCAGCTATCTACAAACTTTTCATCTGAGACACCCATTCTCCCACCGTATAGCAACTTCTACCCTGACGATTATGTCTGTGAATATAACACAACATCGAGGAAGGGCTCAGCTGTGATCAAACTCATAAAAGCTGTGCTGTGGCTGGATATGTGTATACTTCTCGGTATACGATAGACACCTTGAAAACAACAGAATATGCCTCCCGGTGGGCGGCACAAAAGGGTAGACGTGAAGTATTATGCAAAACTGTTGCGTCTGACTGCTGATTGATGCGTGGGAGGTCAACCCAGTCGGATCCTGACGTAGATAGCGGTGTTCCCAGGTGTTGCAACGCAATAAATATCAGTTTATCGTTCTGCGCTCCGGGTGCGATCCGGAAAAATCTCCACTCTTATTAGAATCTCTGGCAACTCTGTAGGCTTCATTAGCAGAAGCAGAGGGCAGGTCGTGCCAATCTGAACCAGACGATCAACGGTGCGAAAAATTGATTTCTCCGTACATTTACATGTACACATGCTTAAAATAGAACGCCAACTACCGCGTGGCCCACGGCTGACAACGAAAACAGACGCGGCAAAAAATATCACCGTCACTTTACAAGGATTCGTGTAAAAATAAGACGATTTAATAATAGTGCAGTTCGAAATAGAATCGGCGCCCTTTGCCGCCAGCTAGCCAGTATGAACATTTGACACCGAGCGTTTGGAGAAGCAGAACAAATGGCGCACATCAACAGTACACATGACATCACCTTTACTTCTGTTAGAGGAAAGAAATCCGAGAGTTTCCACTATGGAGATCGGCAAAATTTGATTAATGATGATGAAAAATTAAATTCAACCAAGTTATATCTGGTGCGTGATAAAAACTGTTCGCACATCGTTCACAGTCGAGTAGGTGAAACCAAGTGTTGGCCCATGAGCACACGCTAAGATTGGTTTTCGAGACTGCACAGTTGAAGAAGATAACTCCGAAATTGCATCGTAAAATGCGCTAATACGTCGATACGGAAATTTACGATGTCGAGTGGATTTTATAGGCTACACCCAGGGACGGCCTGAATCAAGTTCTTTTATACGTGGGTAGATGTGCGTTCATGTCATGTTATTCATTGAATATATACCGTCATTACATTTTGAAAATGAATGCAATAATAAAAGGTTTTTTGGTAATTACATGTAACTATTGAATAAGATTATCTAACAACCAAATATCAATTTCGCCGGCGTCCTGTAGTTTACAAACCAAAAGCCCAACACGTGGAGTTTTATCCTTAGTTCTTAACTCATATACGTCGCCGGGTCTATCCAGCTTTCCACGCTTACCATAATGACGGATGCTATAAAAAATTGACAAGAACTGCTTCCAGACACTGAACTGAAATTTTCATCTTAGCAAACATTGATTTTCTCGTTACCAACGATATACAATAATTTGTTTATTTTTCCATCAACAAAACACTTTCGCAAGATTTAAAATCTACTAATTTTGTTTCACAATGCTTACTAAATCTTTTTCTATTCCAGGAATAAATAAATAATAAATAATGCATCGGAATCGAATAGCAGTGAATTAGGGGAGATGCAGATGCGGTCAATATGCGCCCCCTAGGTAAATAACTTAATTTAATGGTGATTTCCTCCGAAAACATGTATTTTCTAAGTGTTTATCAATAATCCAACATAAGTGATGAACTTTGTTAATCTTAAAAATTACTCAAATAAAGAATAAAAAAAAATAATCCTACATATCAGTCATAATATGATTAAAAAATTTCCATTTATATTATAAAGCCAGCAATATTGCAACAAAACAATGTTATTCCAAAATTGATCGTAAAATCTCAATTAATCGATTAGTAACTAATCGATTACTCTCGATTCTTGGCGATTATTGAATCGATTAATCGATGGGTAGTAATTGATTCAAAATTAATCGATTATCTCAACGATGAATCTATTAATCGAAGTAATCAATTATTTTACGACATCCTTATGATGTCGTAAAATCTCGATTAATCGATTAGTAACTAATCGATTATTCTTGATTCTTCTCGATTATTGAATCGATTAATCGTTGGGTAGTAATCGATTCAAAATTATTCGATTATCACAATGATGAATCGATTAATTAAAGTAATCGATTAATTTGCGACATCTCTAAACAAGCCATGAAAATAAAAATAAACCTCACTCGATAAAACGCTTTGTTCTTGCTCATTTTATTTTGGGGATCATATTTTTTCGCACAGCTGTGTAAAACAAGTTGAAATGCATCGTGACCCTCCGAATCAGTTCATTATCGTAACAGCTACCTAAAAACGTCTCTCACGGTATACTACCCATCGAGAGTGTTTACAGATTAGGGTGTCCCAAAAAAGCATTGTGTTTAAAAAGTCATGGTGCTCAAGCCTTAAGTATTAAAGAAAATCGCATCTGGAGCATTTCTGTAGAACAATCCGAAATTCTAAAAAATAATTTAGAGGTTCCGACAGAGCGATTTTTGAAAAAAAAAACCCTTCCAACTGTAATACTCAATGATTGTTTCATCCTTGACCCGAAAAATAGTTGTAGTAACTACCAGGTTTGCGTTAACACTAATAAATTACTATTACAATTACAAAAAAGCTGTTTTTTTTCACTTATTGTCATATATTGGCTATATTTGCCACATTTTAATCAATTGTTAAATTTATTTTTTATTTTTCTGTGGACCATAATGAGTATCCTACATGGTAATTCAGTTCTTATTATGCAATTATATGGCGTCTAGAACCAATTCAATATCATAAACAGGATTTCCAGGATTTCGGAACATAGTTTTTAAACATTTCAAAATAACCAAAGTAAAATACATTTTTTCAGAATGGGATTAAGTTTTACAGAATGGCTCATTTTTTAAAGGAAAAACTAAACACAATATAATTGCGTTTAAGCAATCTTTTTTGTGTGTGCTTATTTTCTTTTTCTTTTTAAGTAACAGGACATGGAATTGATGACTTCTTTCCAATACTCGACGCATATTGATTTCACAAACGGTGATCGAATTTGGCAGCAGATAATGAAGATCAGCAACTACTTTTCACTAATTTCATTCTTGATAAGAGCTGTTCACACAGATATGTACTTCTGGAGAGAGAAAACAACTAACAAGAGAACTGTCTTTATGAAATTTAAATTTGAGCTCGTTGTTGCATTCGAGGTCAATTATCTCCATTTGAAACATTCCAGGTGCATTTGCATCAGGAAAAGGTATTGAGGAACGGTGTTCTCAAACATTAGCGAAGAGGCTTGAAAGTAATGTCGAAAGGCTTCGAGTTTACCAGCATGTTCAACAGATTTGCAGAAACTGTTATCTAACGGATTAGGGTAGATTAGTATTAGTTTTCGACAATCAATTGTGCCAAATTGTTTCAATTTTGTTTCAATAGTTTGTATGTTGGTTAATGAAAATTCAACATATTGATCCCTAACTTGCTGCTTAATGTTCAAGTCATTGAGATGTTTAGTGACATGTACTATAAAGGCCAAGTCAGGCCATCATGCTGCTTGGGCATTGGCTTAGCTTTGTCTTGTGAAAATAATGTGATTTTCTTTGCTCTTAAGCAAGGTATCATGGTTTAATCAACGAACTAACACAACGAATCTCCGTATTCTGCTTCCATTTCCGTCCACATAATTCTTTTTTTTTTGTGTCTTTATTAAAGAGACTTTCAGCCCGAGGCTGGCTCGTCTCCGATGTCCACATAATTCTGAATTAGTGGTGGTTGAGTTTCTCCGCGTAGGTAAAGTTGATTTTCTTAACCTTCGGGGACTCGCGCCGTTGTAAAAAGTACAACAGGCTCGAAAAAAGCACACTTCTCGTTCACAACACAGGCGGGACTTCGTAAACGGTCCAGGATAAAGCGAGTCCCGGAAGGTTAATAACGAGCGACGCTACTACACGATTATTTATCGTTTTTGTACATAGATCCTTTTTGATGAAAAATGCAAAAATGATTAACAATTGATAAAAAGAAACAATAAACAAATTGCTTTAATTTCCAAGTGTCACAACGTCAGTGTTCTTTCATATCATTGCCGGAGCTATATCAGTTGTTAGGCCTTCAGTTTTCAAAGCTGAATTCAAGCTCCTCCATAAAGGTCTTAACAGCTTTCCCCAGGTCGATACCGTTAGTCGTTTCCTTCATTGGGATCAAGACTGCTAATTCCTTTGTGATAAATATGAAGATGATCATAAATTCCCCTTATCAAGACAGCTATATGTACATTGTTTTTTACATTAAGTATTTTCATCGATTGCGAGCAGGTACAATCAGAAGCAGGTGGCTTTTTCACGCAACGTAGTTTTCAAATCTTCTGTGAGAACTGTAACTCTTCATCGTGCTTTACGACAAACTAATGCTACTGAAGCCGACAGCCGATTTCCTAACAAGCTCTCCGTCCTGGAAAGGTTTCATCCGTAATGCCAAAATTGTATTAACAGCAATACTAGCCTTTGCTGCATTGTTCGACTCCGTTCTTGCACAGATTTTATCTTCTAATTAGTAATAACTTACAGTATTTATTAATAAATAATGAGACGGAGCTTCTCATGCCAGATAGAAAAGCTTTCGGGCTGCTTATGAAGCCTTACGTTGGGCAGCCCTGCGATATATGTACTTGCTTTTGGAAATTTTTGATGTCATGTCCATCAAACTATTTCATTTATTACGCGACGCAGACACTATACACTATACACGCAATACACTATTTAACACTTACCCAAGCTAATTCAGCAAAATATAGTCATTTAACTACTGTTCTGATGTTGGTTTTTCATTATAGCACCCAAATGAGTGTTATAATGAATATCATGCAACCCATTTGAGTTGCATAATGTTCATTAAAGCACCCATTTCGTTGGAATGGAAAAGTAGGCCGGTTTATGACTCAACGGAGAACTGTAAACCAGATATTATGATCAGGAATTGCAAAAAAATATTTTTTATAATTTTTCGTGAAAATAGATCGAAACAATATTATAACAGAACTGAGATATTGAAGTTTTAGTGAATCTTATAAATCTATAAACCATGAGCATTTGCTTATCTATCGAAATTCTACAATTATCTAATGGTTATTTCAATAATTTTGACGTCCTTCCGTTCAGCCCGTGGCTTAAGAATTCAATATATGCTATTCGGTTTATTATACGTGGTTTTTGAAAAGCAGTCAGTTCAAATTAGGTCTTTTTTGTTATAATAAATCATGTAAACATTATTACATACATGTAACCAGTCAAAGTGAACCTAGCAGACTTAAGAAGACTAATGGTTTCAATAGTTTTTAGTGTGTGCTGTATTTTTGACATACACTTGATAGTTATAACATACTTTTTTTCAAAGGTTAAGGTCACTCCTGACGGAATCCAATTTTCAAAGTACTCGCGTTTTCAAGGGCACACCATTCGATACGGAAGCAACGCACAACTGTCATTTTTATTTTTTCACGCATGCTGCGACGCAGCAAAGCTTAAAAATAAAAATGACAGTTGTGCGTTGCTTCCGAATCGAATGGTGTGCCCTTGGAAACGCGATTACTTTGAAAATTGGATTCCGTCAGGAGTGACCTTAATTCTTTGTTACAAGCAAAATATTAAAAAAAAAAAAAAATATCCGTAACAGATTTACCCACTTATTACTTGTTGACAATTAAAAAATAAAAATTGCAAAAACATTGGTTAGTCTTAAATAAAGGCGTTTCAAAAAATTCTGATTAACACTTTCCGGATATTGTACTTCGTTCAAATAGTAAAAGAAAATTATATGTTTGACAAAATTATTCTGACATATTCTCTAACATGCATTATTAGGTATCTGCAAATGAGATACTTTCTTTCATTGCGCTCTCTTTCGCTAATTACAACAACTGTTTTGGTCAACTTAAGTACCAAACTGAAGGATTAGCTTGCGGTCTATCTTATTTCGCCAGTTGAACAAAATATGCTAAATAAAGAGAGTATGAATCGTTTCAATTTTCAAGGTCAAATACAGTTACCGTCAGGTCGCCATTCACGGGTGCACCATTCACCGTGGGGTTCAAAGTAATTTTCATTATGTTTACAAAATATTGAAAAATACTTTATTTCCTCATCAGCACCATTAAAGAAGTTCGAAAGAATCCTCTCCGAGTAATTACTGTGAAATATAACTGTTCCAACAGCTGTTTTGACGTTAAAGTTTGTTAACATCCTGCGGCTGTCTGGTTCCACCTTTGTTTTCAGCCATCAAGTATAATCTAAGCTCGCTCAATATCAGTAGAAAAAGTGAATGTTTTATTCTCGCTTAACTTTACAAAAGGACCTAAGTAACATTTTTTTCATGATTTAATTTGAGTACTGCAATCAAAAGCTTTCATGTTGTTCTGTTGATTGCGCTATTCAAATTAATTCATGAAATAAATGTTACTTAGGTCCTTTTGAAAAGTTAAGCGAGTATTGTTCTTTAACTCTTAATGTCCATGCAATTGAAGTGTCCGATTTGTATTTTGATTTTAAATTAAGCCGAAAATGTTGGTAACACTACATTCTCCACCAAATAAAAATGCACGGCGAGTTGTTCCCCCAGAAAATAACTGTGTCCATTCACCGGCCATCGAAATCGTGAGTACTATGAATGATACCGCCATAATTTTGTACATGTTGAGCAGAAGCAATGGTTTTCCGGGGATGACTTGTTGGTCATAAGAGTTATGTAACGCTAATGAACATTGATTTCTGCAACTATCACATTGGCAACCCGTTAACCAAGACGAACCTCTGCCGTAAAACCTTAACCCCAAGATTCCAATAAAATTCCGCAGGAACTCGTGGCGAGTGCAGAGGTGTTCTCGGCTTGCAGTGGGCGAGTGACTGCATCATCAATTCCTTCCCATCCCCGATGACCGTGAGGACGTGGCCAGCGCCGTTATCGACTATCCAAAATACTAGAGCTCTCGGACTGTGCACATTGAGGTTGGAGAGCAAATCCCATGCTTCCATCCATTGGTTCCCTGTGCAATTGCGATTGTTCTGGTCGAGCACGGAGTAGCAACTACGAAATGCACGGTCATCATGCTCATGCTCATGCTAATGAACATTGATTTCAGCATCTGCAATATAATTGTGTTGATTGATTATGTCCTTTCTGTGTTACACTAAAACACATAAACTTCACATGTTTATGCTTAACTAAATAAAAAACACGAATAACATTTTAAAATCAATGTTTTAATTCATATTTTAATAGATTTAAAGGAAAAATTCGTATGCACGGTGAATGGGTACCTACCCACACGGTGAATGGTGCCCTAACACGGCGAAAGGATACCCATATATATCACTGAAAAATTCTATATAACTATCTTGCCAAGAAGCGATAGTTTCTGATTTCCATTCGAATGAAAACAATTATTTAAGGTTCGTGAAGGTGTTCAAGAGTATAATTTTCAATTGAAATTATTTGGAGAGCTCTAAGATTTGCTAAATTGCCTAAAATGCACGGTGAATGGCGACTTGACGGTACGCCTATTTAAAAAAAAAAGCTCATAGCTTTGTTTTTATGATTTGAGGATTTGACAGCAATTACACAAACCTTTTCGTCAATATGAGCCAATTAATATACAACAATAGAAAATCTCGTCCATTGTATACAAAACGACACTTATAGCCCTTTTAATTGCACCATTCTGCAATACTGCTCCTTGTATCCGGGATAAATGATAAATGGAGACTCTAGGCCAACGTTTTAAAAAAGCATGAAAGCCGTAATGTAATCATTGGAGTACTTTATACCTATTTACATAGTTGTCGAAGAACTGAAATGATTACATTTTGGCAATTACACCTTTTCCAAATAATGGTCCTAGACTTAAACCCAAAAGGCCAACAGATGCATCAAGTGGTGAACATTTTGTCGGCCCGCGTACTCTCCATTCTGGACGCCTGAAAGCGTTGTGGTTGTGGTTCTATTAATTTTCGTCTCTTTCCTGCAATCGAGATGCACCGAAAAGAAAAGTAATCACACTAAAAATTAAAGGGTAAAATTTGTCGGGGAAAATCAAGTGGAATAAAGAGAAAGCATAGTTTTAATTCGCACACTTTAAAATAAAATTGTTTTCTCGGAATATAATTGGTTTTCCGTCCAAATTTTATTCCTAGTTATAGATGATAAGTTAAATTATAATTATTGCTTAGCACGTGGGTAGTAGTTCTTAAGGTGTGCATATTGTTTATTGTTCCTGTTATATTTTCGGTTTCCAAAATAAACAGCTCTATGTTAAGTGTAGCTAATGTGATCAGCAAGCTTCCTGTGAAACGCGGGACAAAAGTGCATTCTGCATAGATTTTGGCATAATATATAAAAATATTTGTTGGTACAACTTCAAAAAATGAAGTTGAAAAATGCAGCGTCCCTCGAAACGCGTATCATTACCATGAAGTTCTCAATAACAAACAATGCAAATACAAAATTTGAAATGGAAAAGAAGATAATTATTACTATTAGTTATCGATATGGTAAGAACTACATGTTTTTCTACTTCTTTTCTTCTTTGTGTAATTATTACCTTATTAAAGCATGCGAAATGCCAAGGTGCTGAAAACCGTCCCCAACGATGAATTATTCAGGGCCTTTTTTGCCCATTACACCAGAGAAAGAGGAGGGACGACACGCTTGATAGGCATGCAATTATGCTGCCCTGACCAAGGAAACTGCACCACCAACGCACGGGGTGGAGAAAATAAAAACGTGTGGGCCTGGGCTTGAAATAAATTTAATTAATGGTGCCGATTAATATTTATTTACTTCAACACCCAGTTTATGCGCATCGCTCGCTTGTTTTTCGGCCATTATTTGATGATGGTAAATAAAATTTAATAGCGTGGATTTATCATCGAAGTAATGAGCATTTTATATTTTTGGTTTTAAACATATACCTAATGATTTATAAATTATCGAGTGCTAAATGAATGCGTTCTATTATGAAGATTATGATAATTCTATAAGATACTGTACTATTGCCTATATTATTATTTCCCTTCATCCAGGAAGTTTCCTATGGAAGTCTCCTTAGGGCCACATGAAATTATCATTTTAAGAAAAACCATTCTATTCTAGAAATTTTATTGAATGATCGAAATGAAAATAATATTTTATTAAGTTTTTCAAATAGGAAAAATCATGAGTAAAACGGCTACGGAGTTCCATCAAAGAATGACATTAGTCTCGTATCGAAATGTCGAACGATTAAAAACTCGTTTCAAATGACTAAGAAGCCAAAGCGATTTTGCTTATGTTCAAAATAACAATAAAAATAAAGCGGCATCTCAAGTTAGCCTTGCGACCGAAAGCATAGGATTGCCAATCCAGAAATGGCCTAATCAATTCTCGGTTCGACCTAGATTTTTTCGGTGGGAAACATTCTTGACTCCCTGAATATTTTTGAGCCGTTTTTTTTAGATAAAACTCTAATGAAATCAGTTTGTTCAAGAAGGCAAGCGTTATAGTGCGTTTTAAAGCACACATTGCTAAAAATCTCAGAATGTACTCAATAAGTTCGCGTTGAAATTGTGAATTTCAAACGCAGGAATCTTCTAATTGAAGCATGCCAATCGAAAGATGAGACTTTGCGCTGGCTTAATTGACTAGCGTAAATTTGAAATTCGACTTTGAATAGACTAAATATGGGGGTGTCCAAAATATGTACATTTTGGGGTCCAAAATATGTTGTAGTGTCCAAAGCAAAGAATATTTTGATTTCAGAAAGTTGAAATTTCCAGCGATTTACCAACTATTGACATCCGTTTCAAGATTCTATATCTTCTATATAATACAAATGAAATGGTCTGTGTTCGTATCCGCAAATGGCAAATATGTTCGTTATTGTTTCCTACGGGTTTATATGATATTTCCAAATGCGAAAATCACAAGTAAGGTTGAGTAAATCGTGAAAAACAACAATTAGGAATCGTATGAAAACTTCGCATGGGCAGTTCATAACGTGCCTTTTTGCATACTATGCAGGACAACGTCTGCCGGATCGACTAGTCATAAATAAATCTTCCATCCATGAAATGGTGTAATTTTCGCCTATATAGGGGAACTGCTTCTGGAATTCATCTCATGGCATCCCATCAAAAACAAAGTAATGGGAAGCAATTTGATTAGTTTCTTATTTTTGTGATTTTTTTCAGCAGGCACGCATGTTGATATAAAAAGAAGCAACAAAATTGGTGCTGTATTGTTATGTTTCGCAATGAGATGAAAATATGATCAGTGAGATGGAGATCCGGACAGTTCCCCTAGAACGTGTAATTTGATAGATATAAGCAGATGTTGATAATAAAAAATAAAAGCAGATGTTGAAAAGCTCTTTCTCTTGGGGTCAAAAATCGGGCATTTACCCTATGCACCGACGGTTTTCAGCAGATAGTAATCCCGTTTGATATTACCATACGCGCCGTAAAAATCAACTGTAGCCCTTACGAAATGTTGTCACATGAATCGAAACAGTGGTGCATTTCTCTGAAACCATGGTTAACTGACCGTATCTGTCAAAAAAATTTATTCGTTCAATCGATTCTTTATTTTATTTAAGGCCAACTTTCCCAAAAAAAAACATTTTTTTTTGCCTCTAAGTATTTTTAATATTTTAAATAAATAATCGAAAAAGTGCTGCTTTTTAAGATTTTTATTTTTTTTTATTAATTTTTCAGGCCAGTTCACACGTGCAGCACTTTTTCGGATTTTGTTTTTATTTTTTTAAATAGAGGCTTAAAAATATGGGTTCTTCGGGAAAGCTGACCTTAAATAAGCCATGAACTTTTTTTTTAATCTTTCGTTTATTTGGAAGGCTCATTTGCCGTGGCGATGTTTTACATCTGTTTTACATCTGCGATGTTTTACATCTGGCGATGTTTTACATCTGGACAAAAACACTTTTTTTTAAGACAATAACGAGAGGAATACATACGGAAAGGATTAACGACAGACAATGAAATGTAGAGGAAGAGGCCCCAAAACGCCCCCCGATGCAAAACGCCTTTTGTGGTTTCCCTCATATTTACCGTCATTAAGATGTCCGTAACAAAACTAGATCTAAAATTATGTACGATAGGCGAATAAAGTTTCAAAATAGTACATGGGAAGGTCGGAAAAACCGAAAATTTCCACATTTTGAAGAAACATCTAACATTTTGGGGAGGCAAAACGCCCTAGTGGCAATAACCTACAAAGTACTTGCGTCTCCACGGACTATCCATACTAGAATGCTGATTCGCCGACGCGTGGTACTTTGTTCCCTAGGAGCTGCCAGCTAAAAGGCGTTTTGCCTCATGAGTTTTCCGGCAACAGAATATCACCACTTTTTTGAAATGTGAATATTATCAATATGATTGAGATTTTTGACAATTTTTTAATGGCATCAACTAGCCATCTTGTTTAACTGATGCATAATGTAAAAATACCCATGAATAGCGTTACAAATAAGACAATAGAGCAGTGTTTGCTTAGCTAGGGCATATTGCCCCCCCTTCCCCTACAACAAGAGAAAGATCTTCGTAATGGGGTACGATAGACAAGAGGATTTTTTTCCTGTTCGGGTATGCCACTGCGACCAATTATTAGATCTATTGTAGCGTTACCCGTATCCTTAGTGTTTAAGTGCATGGCGATGGCCATGCATCGGAGCCCTACCCGCATCCTTGTCTTGCTTCTAGAATATCACCAGTAAAACTCTTAGAACCCGGTATTTAGCTCTGTCTACAAGACAATTTCAAGCAAGAGAATTTGTTCAGTAATAAGAACTTCAGTGTGTTCCCTCACTACCATTGTTCACCAGCTCAAGAAGAGTTAGTACGTATTTAAACCCCTAACTCGATTTTTCCAGCAGTCAGTTCAGCCTAGGACCGGGTACCGAGTTTTTTTTTAACTAATTGCTTGAAAAGTTGTTTCCACTGCATAAAGTTTACCCTCAAACAAGAGGAATTCGAGTCTTTCAACTGTCTGCAAGGTAACATTAATTATGTTTTATTTCTGAGACTGCTGCGGGGTAGCGGGGTAGCGGGGACTAAATACGATGAATCCTTAATTAACACAACTTATTGCCCTAACTAGAAAAATGGATTAAGCTAGGGCTCTGTTTGGTAGATCTTACACCGCAACACACTACGTCAAAGTGATCTACCGTGTTACGGGAATAGACAAGGGGATGGACAGACTATGATAACAGTCTTACATCAGCAACTTTCAAAAATTAAGTGGACCAGGAACATGTACTCGAGATCAAGGCCCGACACTTCCCTAATAGGCTTTGGTTGTTTTCCTCGGACCCGGAGATGTCCAGTAAGCGCAGATCTGGGGCAACGATGCTCCTCGCACGCCCTCTACAGCCAAGCCACGAATCGATTGAGACAATAAAACGAGATACAATTTTTGACGGGAAAGGTCAATTAGCGAACTTTACGAAATCCAGCTTTCCACGCTTGATAATGGTAATGTTGGTGTGTAAAAATCAATCGGTCACTGTACTTTTTGACAATAGCTGGAGGGAAACTTACTGGGGAAATGCCTTTTTCCCTTCTCCTCGCCTAGAAACGCCACCGAAAACACATCGATAAGCCGCCATTACCGAGCGTGTAAAACTGGATAGTATTTTTAAATGCGGTTTTTCTTTCTGTGTACAAAAGCGTGCTATGACAGACACAGTAAAGCTTTCAGTTAATAACAGTGGAACAGAACAGTAGAATTAAAGCGGTGCACAGGAATCGGATATATGAAAGTCCCTAAGATATTCTGAAATTCTAGACATTTCTGACTAGAAAATTCGTTAAAATTTTCAATTTCGGAAGCTCCTACAGTTTGAAAAAAGTTTTCATTTTTTATTGGCTTTCTTAAGAATCTGGGAGAATCTCTGTAGGCTTCCTTTCGAAGATTATAGATAGGATTTAATAATGTAACAATAATAAGTTAGATAAGTCATTGTTTGTTGTTTGTTGAAGCTGACCCCTTCAAACTGAGTGCAATCTCAATATTTTGAGTTAAAAGTTTTTTTTTTTTTTTTTTTTTTTTTTTTTTTTTTTTTTTAACTAATTTTATTTGCTAATTATCTAATACATGCATTTATCTCTTAGACTAGGTGTTCCGTGTTTTCTTAACACTATCATCCTTATTTGCTATGTTACGCTTTTAGATATTATTAATACATTTCAATTGCCTCTGGCAGTTACGATATTTCCTCTGGTTGAATTAAACCATGTAGGAATTACAATGTTTTCTACTTAAACTAAACTTAACCTAATTTATACTAAGGGTACAAGGAGCTAATCGTTGCAATAGAAGATTGCAACGATTTTTGTCTAAAATTGGAAATTATTTTGTTGGACATTTGTTGCAATGTCTCAATATTAGAAATTCTATGAAGTTCATTGGTACTATACCACGGAGGTAACTTCAGAATCATTTTCAAAATTTTATTTTGAATCCTCTGAAGTGCCTTCTTTCTGGTATTGCAGCAACTAGTCCATATTGGCACAGCATACAACATGGCTGGTCTAAAATTTGTTTGTAAATCAAAAGTTTGTTCTTAAGACAAAGTTTTGATTTTCTGTTTATAAGTGGATATAGGCACTTAATATATTTGTTACATTTGGCTTGAAGGCCTTCAATGTGATTTTTAAAAGTTAATTTTGATCTAGCAGAAGTCCTAAATATTTAGCTTCGCTAGACCAATTAATTGGAACCCCATTCATAGTGACAATATGTCTGCTAGAAGGTTTCAAATAAGAAGCTCTCGGCTTATGTGGGAAAATTATAAGCTGAGTTTTGGAAGCATTCAGGAAATTTTCCATTTTGCAAGTAAGTGGAGAAAATATCCAAACTTTTTGCAATCTTCTACAAATGACACGAAGGCTTCGCCCTTTGGCTGAGAGACCTGTGTCATCTGCAAACAAAGCTTTTGACACCCTGGTGGTAAATCAGGTAAGTCAGAAGTAAAAATGTTATACAATATGGGCCCCAGTATGCTGCCTTGGGGAACACCAGCTCTAACAGGTAATCTATCAGATTTAGAATTCTGATAGTTTACCTGCAGTGAGCGATCTGATAAATAATTTTGGATCAGTTTAATAATGTACAGAGGAAAATTAAAATTCATCAATTTTACAATCAAACCTTCATGCCAAACACTATCAAATGCTTTCTCTATATCAAGAAGAGCAACTCCAGTCGAATATCCTTCAGATTTGTTGAGCCGAATTAAGTTCGTAACTCTTAATAACTGATGAGTGGTTGAATGCCCATGGCGAAAACCAAATTGCTCATCAGCAAAAAATAGAATTGTCATTAATATGAATCATCATTCTATTTAAAATAATCTTTTCAAACAGTTTGCTTATTGAAGAAAGCAAACTGATTGGGCGATAACTAGAAGCCTCAGCTGGATTTTTGTCCGGCTTCAAAATTGGAACAACTTTGGCGTTTTTCCATTTATCTGGGAAGTATGCCAATTGAAAACATTTGTTAAATAAATTAACCAAAAAGGATAAAGAGCTCTCAGGAAGTTTTTTGATAAGTATGTAGAAAATACCATCATCACCCGGGGCTTTCATATTTTTAAATTTTTCTAGTAATAGATCTCACTTCATCCAAATTAGTTCCCAACGAAGGGTCAAAAACATTATCTTGGTTGAGAATGTCTTCGAAGCTTCGTGTAACCTGATCCTCAATTGGACTAGTGAGACCTAGACTAAAATTATGGGCACTCTCGAACTGCTGAGCAAGTTTTTGAGCCTTTTCGCCATTTGTTAATAAAATTTTATTTCCCTCTTTAAGCGCTGGAATTGGCTTTTGAGGTTTTTAAGAATTTTCGTTAATTTCAAAAGGGTTTCGAACTGGGATCCAACTTCGAGACATTATTCTCAAAGTTGGTATTTCTCAGAATAGCGAAACGTTTTTAATTTCATTTTGCAAATCTCGCCAAATAACTTTTAAAGTAGGATCGCGAGTTCTTTGGTATTGCCTTCGCCTCACATTTTTAAGACGGATCAGTAGCTGAAGATCGTCGTCAATAATAATGGAGTTGAATTTAATTTCACATTTAGGAATTGCAATGCCTCTGGCTTCGACAATTAAATTTGTCAAAGATACGAGAGCATTATCAATATCACTTTTGGTATCGAGAGGAATATCAACATCAAAATTCCTATCGATATACGTTTTATTAGAATCCCAATCAGCTCTATGATAATTAAAAGTAGAGCTGATTGGATTATAAATGGCTTCTTGTGAGATTTCAAATGTCACAGGAAGGTGATCAGAGTCAAAGTCAGCATGAGTTACCAATTGGCCACACAGCTGACTTGAATCCGTTAAAACTAAATCAATTGTAGAAGGATTTCGACTGGAAGAAAAACAAGTTGGTCCATTGGGATATTGAATAGTATAATATCCTGCAGAACAATCTTCAAATAAAATTTTACCATTGGAATTGCTTTGAGCATTATTCCATGAACGGTGTTTGGCATTGAAGTCACCAATTACGAAGAATTTAGATTTGTTGCGAGTCAGAATTTGAAGATCAGCTTTCAACAAATTCTTTTGCTGCCCATTGCATTGAAAAGGCAAGTAAGCTGCAATGAAGGAAAATTTTCCAAAATTTGTTTCAACAGAAACTCCCAAGGTTTCAAAAACTTTGGTTTTGAATGAAGAAAATAATTTATGTTTGATACGTCTATTGATGACAATGGCGACCCCACCACAGGCGCTGTCAAGACGATCATTTCTGTAGATAAAATAATTTGGATCTCTTTTAATGGAGAGTCCTGGTTTTAAATAGGTTTCTGTTATAATGGCAATATGCACATTATGAACTGTTAGGAAGTTGAATAATTCATCTTCCTTACCCTTTAGAGAGCGGGCATTCCAATTTAGAACTTTCACACAATTATTTGGATCCATTGAAACGGAGTCCGATAACAATTTTTGTGTGTACTTTATACCAACCTGAACAGCTTCTGGAATGGTATTTGCTTTGAACATTGCATCAATCATGTGATGCAATTGTTCAGTTAAAAATCAAAATCGGAAGCAGTCATGCTACCTGAATCGGCAACATGACCATTATTTCCCGTTGGGACATGGGTATAAACCTCATTTTGAGAAGAGAAATTTTGTCTACCAGCAGCGATGTTTTGCATATGTAGGTACATTCGAAAATTGGAATTTACTGAAGTGCTTGCTACCCGTTGACGAGCGGCAAAATTTGTTTGTGAATTGTGGTGGGTATGAATTGCTCGACCGGTAACTGGTTTCGAAATTTGAGCGTTTGAAAATTTCTACCCGTCGAATCTGGGATCCGATTGGAATTTCCGTCATCAATTTTGCACGGAATTCAAAACTTTTTGCGTGAAGGGCATTCCCAGAAATTGGATTTATGATTACCCCACAATTTGCACACTTAAATTTATTGGAATCTTCTCACAGGACAAGCGTCTTTGACGTGAGAGGTTCCACCACAAATCATGCATTTAGCATCTATGTGGCTATGTTTAGTTCCGTGTCCCGACTTTTGGCAGTGGGATTTTGAAATTTTTCCCCAGGCCTGTGGAAATGTTCCCATGTAACACGGACATGGGACATAATACAGGCCTTTTCCAACTTTTCATATTATTTAGTTCACTTTTGTTAAAATGAACTAAATAAAATTCTTGAGAAATGCCCTTTGGGAAGTACCAGAGTGGGATTTCTTTTTCATCTTAATTACTTGGACTGGTGAAAATCCAAGTAATTCAGAAATTTCAATTTTAATCTCATCCAGTGATTTGTCATCACTGGGCAGACCTTTCAAGACGACTTTGAACAATCGCTCAGTTTTGTCGTCGTATGTGAAGAATTTATGGCGCTTCTCAGTTAAATACTGGAGAAGACGTTTGCGATCGTCAAAGGATCCCGGCAAAACGCGGCAGTCACCCTTCCTAGCAATCTGAAATGAAACCTTGATCCCCGAAGGTTACTCAAGATTTCATTCCGAAAGCCAGAAAACTCGGCAACAGATACCACAATTGGCGGAATCCGTTGTTTCTTCGCATGAATCGAATCACCTGGGCTAGAGGTAGATTCGATTTCCTCAAATTCGTTATTAATCAAATCGAACTGATTGCTCAGTTCGATGGGAGAAGAAATAATGTCAACGTTAGATTTAGAAGGAATATCTGAAGTCTCCAGCTTCCTTCTATTTTTTCCGCGCTTGGGCAGGACGGTCTTGAAACCTTGTTTCTTTGAAGGAAGTGGAGAATTCAGAGACTCCCCTTCCTCTTGTTTTTATTAATACTCATTGCTGAGCGTGGAGACGTGACCTTCTTAGAGGTTTTTTCCCAGAACGGTGTCCCTGCAGGATTACCACCGCTTGTCGGAATTTTACTTCCGCAAACGGGTCCAACGTAAAACGAAGGCACGGGTCCTTGCAAAGATCGTAACGGGATCAGTGGGTAGAAATAGCGCTAAGAAGCACCGTTGAAATTAAAATAGCTTCGGGTAGTATTAAAAACTTCCTTCCGCAAAGAGAAAGAACCGCACAGCACGAAAGCACGATGCGGTCTGATGAGTTAAAAGTTTCGTTTTTCACTTTGTGTAAACAGTACGGAGCCCAAGACAAATTGGATAAAGTAATAAATTTGAGATTCGTTCAATCTGGTCACGAGTTAAATCATAAAAACAAACCCCAAATTTTAAAACGAATTTATGAAATACGAAAATAAGTCGGTTTTAAAAAATTATCTTATAATTATAATTATAATTTTTTAAAACCGTGTAACATTTTCCCCTAAGATGCTCGAAAATAATTATTAATGAAAATTAGTATCATAATCCGAAAGCAACCGTTTATGTTTTCCACTGATTATATAAAAAACATAAACGGGTCATTATTTTTATATTTTTTGAAAAATGAAATCCCTAATTAATCAAGAAGTCTAAAAAATTAATTAAAGAATGAACAAATCCTACTTAAACAGCAAGCAGGAAACACATGTAAAAAGGAGGCGTTTGTTTGCAAGCTCCAAATATGTGCAAGGAGATACATTAAAAAATTACAACATATTTTATTTGTGTAATAAATTGTTCGAGTAGTAGATAAAAAACCAGAGTTTTTTTTATTAAATGAAGTAGAATAGAAGATTAGACCGAGGAGATTGTAAAAATCCAATGTCATTGATTTTTTATTGATGCAGAATTATTAAAAGTGTCGTCTCGGTTGTAGAATTAGTTTACCGATCCATCTGCCGAAAGGCTAAGAAAAGTCCTTCTTTATGATTTTTTTATTAGTTTCCAAAGATGCTGAGATTTCTAAAATTTACTGGTAAACTAATTATCCTGTTTAAAATAAATATGGATTAAGTAAATTGCCCTATCCAATAGTGCAAAATATAAAACTTTATGTTCAGCAGCGGATCGGTTTCACAAAACTAGTTCTATTTTATTTTAATTGCTTTTGAGTCAAAACACCAGTGCACTAACTAGCACTGCGCCCTTGTGCCAACATTGACTGTTTACTCGAAATTAATTGAGTTTTAATTCCAATCTAAGCCCGCTGCTGTTGCACAACTTTCCGGGATTACCGAACGAAATGCAGGATCGCGGTGTATTTATTTTCGATTCAACCAGACTCCATCGTCGGTTGCCGTCATTAACCATTTGGAAAGCAATAAATTCTTCGCAACTGACCATCCACTGCGGAACCCTTTTGGATCGATTCAAGCCAATCGAACTGAATGATTTGCTGGGAGAAACTGATCCAACGGTTGCATAGATGAACTTTTTCACTTTTTATCTCACACTACAATATTCATATTGGATGATGTATTGATTAAGGAATATGAGACAATGATTTGAAAAAGTACACTATTATATGTAGTGATGTGCAAAAATGACTAGAAAAATCAGTTTCATTTTTTAAAACATGTCTACAAACTCTCGAGACATCTTTAGATACTTCCATTATAAAGCCATGTAGTATGTATGCATTATTGTCAAAAACTACGATCAGCTAGAAACTATAATATTAAATAGAACTTTATAAATAATCTATCTCATCGACGACAGAAGTAATTATTTGAACGGATTATGGTCCCATAATCAGCAACCCATCTTAACACAGACTGTTCCATTCTATCCACAACGCGTGGTTCTGGTGAGTCAAGCCGATTTTGATGAAGTCATTCCTCTCTCATCCACTTCCAATAAACTGATTACACCCCAGGGCAGTCGTAGCAATAACGGAGATAATACTATATGAATATAGAAGGTAAAGAAACAATTAGGTGAAGAAAGCTAATTTTGATATTTATTGCTTATGTTATTATTACTAAGAAAAACAATACTTAGACTGTTATTCAATTTCATATACGTTGTTATTTTGCTACCCCACAAATAGCGCATTCGCCCTCAAGTGAAGTGAGCGAGGGATAACTCCAGCATCGGTAATAGTAAGACTCACCCCATTCACACCCGACCACTCCAGTGCAGACGGATCTAGCCGGGATCGTTAACCGATCCACCACCATTCAAGTGAATGGGACGCTTCTCTCATCCATCCCCAATCAGTGGAGTTGGGTGCTATTTTTAGCACAAAATCGATACCGCAGGCATCCCTTGCGTTCTCACGCGTAGACCTCCCGTCGTCGTCGTTGACCGACAATACAAGGTGGTGAAAGAAAGAAGGCTTCCTAAATTTATTCGTCAGCGTACGCGTGTGGATCTCACCCACTCGTGCGGTTTATCTTTGGGAAGGATTCGGTTCCGTTTCGATCGAACAAATTAAATGAACATATACGTCGAGGTATGAAACAGATATCAGCGGCGGCGGCTGCGACGACAGCGTGAATCAAAAACGTATAATGTGGCACACGACCGGACGTCGCAGGGGCACTTGTAAGGGTAAACGAAGATTAATAGCGGAAAATGGTTGGTGGGTGAAGCTGATGCTCTGCTAGGAGGATTTGAATTCCGAACATGGTTGGGCAAATTCAATTCGGTGAAAGTGAAATACGATGTTTGATGAGAGGATACACTTTTTGAAATGTGCCTGTTTCGACAAATTGACGCTTTATCTTTGTCTTTTTGTCCTCGTTTGTTGGCATTACATCCCCACTGGGATATGGCCGCCTTGCAGCTTAATGTTCATTAAACACACTAACAGTTATTAACTGAGTGGTTTCTAAGTGGCTAATACGATGATGCTTTATGCCCAGGGAAGTTGAGGCAATGTCAACCCCAAATTTAAAAAAAAAACTCCGATTGATCCGCCTAGAGGTGTGCATGCCTATTTCGCGCAAAAGATATACTAAAAAATGAGTAATATTTTCTTAGCTTTTTTTTTGTTTGAAATCGTATTTTGGCCATAACTCTTGATCCAATAGTACGATGTGGACAATTTTCAATATTAAATAATGGGAAACGATTCTCCGTCGAATGCATCTTGTTCAAGATGAGTTTCTAAAACATGAGTGAGTTTTATTTTGCGCACATAAACACGCACACGCACATACAGAGTGCCTGTTTTGTCGTGTTTCTGCTCAGTAAGCAGATAGTTCGCGCGGGCCGATTTTGTTGTTCTGTGCGGTCGAAATGAAAATCAATCAGTGTCGTGTTTCTGCCAAGTAAGCAGATAGCTCGCGAGATCGTGTGAGTAAACTAATTGTTGCGCGATCTGTCATGTTTTAAGTAGGACGCAGAACATTCGTGAAATTCGAGTTTGTGGTTCTGTTTTTAACATTCGGTGGAAAAATTAGCTTGTTCAACTAGAAAAATAGCTAATTCAACTTGAATTTTTTGTTGGGAATTGATATACGTACGATAAACAGAAGAGCGCAGAAATGAGACATATTCAGTGCAAAATAAAGGCGAAAATAGAAGTAAATATCTTGCTTTATTGGTAAACAATAAAAGTGACATGCGATTTGATTTGACATGCGATTTGAGTGACATTTGAAATTTGATTTTTTTCTTCTTTATTTTGTCGTAGAGATCATTTCGCTGCGATGCGTAGTTGATGAGAACAAGTGATTTATCCAAACAAGCAAATTCATTTTACTACACATGTTGCGACTCATTCAAACAGCAGCTTACCCAAGTAACTATGAAGTTATATATGCTTGTAAAAAACAAAGCCCTAAAAGTTAACTTAAATTGGAAAAGGGCACTTTTAAGACCGAATTAATGGTCCATTACTTTGACATGTTGAAATAAAGCAACAGTAATGCATCGCTAAATTCGTAATACTGATATAGAGTATCGTTGTCTGACAGTTGATAAATAAATGTAACTTCACATCGTTAAAACTGATCTAATGCAATTAGCATTTAGCATGCCGATTTGTGATTGATATACAGTGAACTCTCCCTAACTCGATATTTTCCATTACTCGATGGAATTCAAAGTCCCTTGAATTTAGTATACGGCGTTACCTCCGTAAGTCGATACCTCCCTTACTCGATATTCTCTAAGTCGAAGTAATTTCCCAAAACCAAGGATGTTATCGATCATTTAGTAATCTGCGTTTGATCATTTAGTAGTTTGCCAATAACTCATTCCATAGGCTAAATTTCAAAATATGTTGTATGGTGAACTTCTAGTGCAAAGGTTTATCTACAACTCTGCCTAACAGTTCGTTGTTTGAATTTCACTTATAACGGAGTTATAGCTCCAGTAGCAGTAACTTATACTAAATGATTGCAATTTTATTATCATTTAGTAAAAGTCGCTGCTACTAGCGCTATAGCTCCGTTATAAGTTATATTCAAACATCGACCTGTTAGGCAGAGTTGTAGAAAAACCTTTGCATTAGAAGTCCACCATACAACACATTTTGATATTAAGCCTCTGGAATGAGTTATTGACAAACTACTAAGTGATCGAACGCAGATTACTAAATGATCGATAACATCCTTGCCCAAAACATTTTCACCTCGCCAACTCGATGTTGTCAAAATCTGTTCACATGCACAAAATATATAATGTCGGGCAGAGAATGTAAAATAACAACATTGCCAATGACAACAACATTGTCCTCTCTTGTAAATGTTGGGACCAACTCAACTCACGAGCCAGCCTCGGGCTGAAAGTCTCCCTAATAAAGACACGAAAAAAAAGGGAAATGATCGCCTGCCGCGCATTTTGATAAGTAGTCGGTTTTCGATGATGTTTTTGGTTAAATAAGTATCAGTTATCATAGTTTAGACATAAACTTAAGCATATGTTGACATGATTTGTGTTTTACTTTTGAAATATACAAGTTATCGCAGTTTGAAAAGTTCACAACAATTACCTCTCCATGTTTGTTGCAAATAAAATGGAACGCAAGAATGTCTTTATCCTCTGCAGAGGATAAGTTATCGCTATTCTTTTTTGTCGCTTGTTTTTTGCATTTTTCAGCGACAATTACATTCCTTGATGTCGGGTCATTTGGGCAAATGTCGTTTGGCCGAAAAGTTAAAAAAAAACCCAGATTAATCCACCTAGCGGTGATGATGCCTTTCTCGTGCGGCAAAAAATAGTATTTTGGGCATTACTTCTGAGCCCGTCGTCCGATCGGACCAATTTTCGATAGGAAATAATGAGACAAGATTCTGCGTCGAATGCAACCTGTTGCGAGGAAATCGGTTCAGGGTAAGTGCATTAAAAGTGAGCTAGATTTTTTACGCGCATTTTTCTGAGAAAAAGTATTTTGGCCATAACTACCAAGCCCATTGTCCGATAAGTCCAATTTTCAATAGGTAACAATGGGGAAGGATACTGCGTCGAATGCAGCCTGTTGTGAGGGAGTCCGTTTAGGGTGAGTGAGCTAGACTTTTTTTACGCGCTTTTTTATGAGAAAAAGTATTTTGGCCATAACTTCCAAGCCCCCCCCCACACACACACACACACACACACACACACACACACACACACACACACACACACACACACACACACACACACACACACACACACACACACACACACACGCACACACACATACACACAGGTACACACACACAGACATCACCTCAATTCGTCTAGCTGAGTTGATTGGTATATAACACTATGGGTCTTCGGGCCTCCTATAAAAAGATCATTTTTGGAGCGAACATATAGCCTTTACGTACACTTAGTATACGAGAAAGGCAAAACTCATATTATGAGCAGTGAAAGGTGATTAATGAGAAGTGAGTAGTAAGAATTACATTTCGCACATCTCATAATAAATAAGATGTGAGAAGAAAGTGAATTGAGATTTAAAAGTGAGACGTGAGAAGTGAAAAGTGAAAAGTGAGAAGTGAGAAGTAGGAAGTCAGAAGTATAAATTAAGAAATAGAAGTGAGAAGAGAGAAATTTGAGAAATGAGAACTGTGCATTGAGAAGTGAGAAGTGAAAAGTAAGAAGTGTGAAGTAAGATTTGAGTACAGTAATACCTCGATATAACGTAACCTCGATATAACGTAACCTCGATATAACGTAACTCGATATAACGTAATTTTTACCTCGATATAACGTAACTTTTTTTTCGCTCCCGTTTTTAACAGTTTTCTTTATAAACGTGATTCATTGAGTATAAAAATATTTTTTTCAATTCTAGGCCATTATATGACCGACCATTCTCAACAGACATAGGGTGGAAAGAAGAATCCCACGCTCGCCAAGTCGTTCTGTACATGGTCAGCCTACCTAGCTTACTGCGCTCCACGCCTTCTTGTACTTGCCGGATCTGGGGTAACACTATCTTTGCAGGGTTTTCAGGGTCCGGCATTCTTGCAACATGTCCTGCCCATCGTACCCTTTCGGCTTTAGCCACCTTCTGGATAGTGGGTTCGTCGTAGAGCTGAGCATACTCGTGGTTCATCCTTCGCCGTCTCACACCGTCTTCTTGCACACCGCCAAAGATGGTCGTAAGCAGCCGTCTCTTGAATACTCCGAGTCCTCCTGGAGCATGGTCCAAGTTTCATGTCCGTAGAGGACTACCGGTCTTATGAGCGTTTTGTACATGATACATTTGGTGCGGTGTGAATCTTTTTTGACCGCAGTTTCTTTTGGAGTTCAAAGTAGGCCCGACTTCCACAGATGATGCCTCTTTGTATTTCACGACCAACATTATTTTCAGTCGTTAGCAAGGATCCAAGGTAGACGAATTCATCGACCACCTCGAAGGTATCCACGACTATCGTAACGGTTTCGCCACCTAGCATGTAGTTTATCTTCGATGCATTCTCCACCAGACCAACTTTTGTTGCTTCACGTTTTAGGCGGGTGTACTTCCAAGCCCCCCCACACACACACACACACACACACACACACACACACACACACACACACACACACACACACACACACACACACACACACACACACACACACACACACACACACACACGCACACACACATACACACAGGTACACACACACAGACATCACCTCAATTCGTTTAGCTGGGTTGAGTTGTATATAACACTATGGGTCTTCGGGCCTCCTATAAAAAGAGCATTTTTGTAGCGAACATATAGCCTTTACGTACACTTAGTATACGAGAAAGGCAAAACTCATATTATGAGCAGTGAAAGGTGATTAATGAGAAGTTAGTAGTAAGAATTACATTTCGCACATCTCATAATAAATAAGATGTGAGAAGAAAGTGAATTGAGATTTAAAGTGAGAAGTGAGAAGTGAAAAGTGAAAAGTGAGAAGTGAGAAGATAGAAATTCGAAGTGAGAAGTATAAATTAAGAAATAGAAGTGAGAAGAGAGAAATTTGAGAAATGAGAACTGTGCATTGAGAAGTGAGAAGTGAAAAGTAAGAAGTGTGAAGTAAGATTTGAGTACAGTAATACCTCGATATAACGTAACCTCGATATAACGTAACCTCGATATAACGTAACTCGATATAACGTAATTTTTACCTCGATATAACGTAACTTTTTTTTCGCTCCCGTTTTTAACAGTTTTCATTATAAACGTGATTCATTGAGTATAAAAATATTTTTTTTCAATTCTAGGCCATTATATGACCGACCATCCTCAACAGACATTGGGTGGAAAGAAGAATCCCACGTTCGCCAAGTCGTTCTGTACATGGTCAGCCTACCTAGCTTACTGCGCTCCCCGCCTTCTTGTACTTGCCGGATCTAGGGTAACACTATCTTTGCAGGGTTTTCAGGGTCCGGCATTCTTGCAACATGTCCTGCCCATCGTACCCTTTCGGCTTTAGCTACCTTCTGGATAGTGGGTTCGTCGTAGAGCTGAGCATACTCGTGGTTCATCCTTCGCCGTCTCACACCGTCTTCTTGCACACCGCCAAAGATGGTCGTAAGCAGCCGTCTCTTGAATACTCCGAGTCCTCCTGGAGCATGGTCCAAGTTTCATGTCCGTAGAGGACTACCGGTCTTATGAGCGTTTTGTACATGATACATTTGGTGCGGTGTGAATCTTTTTTGACCGCAGTTTCTTTTGGAGTTCAAAGTAGGCCCGACTTCCACAGATGATGCCTCTTTGTATTTCACGACCAACATTATTTTCAGTCGTTAGCAAGGATCCAAGGTAGACGAATTCATCGACCACCTCGAAGGTATCCACGACTATCGTAACGGTTTCGCCACCTAGCATGTAGTTTATCTTCGATGCATTCTCCACCAGACCAACTTTTGTTGCTTCACGTTTTAGGCGGGTGTACAGTTCTGCCACCTTTGCAATTTTTCTTTTTGACTGCATCTGTTGAAAATCGTACCCCAGCTGTTACACCCGACACTCCGCATGTCACCTTCTAGTGTAATGTGCGGTCCCAGTGCGATCCGAATGAACTGGAGTTTTCGCCCGAAATCTTCTCACAGTTTTGCACACAGTCCACCATTGTTTTGATTAGTTTGATAAGCTTCCCAGAGAAGCTGTTTTTATCCATAATACTCCATAACTCTATGCGGGCTATACTGTCGTATGCCACCTTGAAATCGATAAACAGACGGTGCGTTGGGACCTGGTATTCACGACGTTTTTGTATGATTTGCCGTACAGTGATGATCTGATCCGTTATCGTTAGGCCGTCAACGAAGCCGGTTTGATAACTTCCCTCCCATCCGGGCCCATCTTAATGAGCTCAGCTCCGATACCATCCGTACCAGCTGCTTACCATTCAAGTGTTCCTCGCAGTGCTGCTTCCATTTTTTGATCACCACACGTTCGTCCGTCAAAATGCTCCCATCCTTATCCCTGCACATCTCAGCTCGCGGCACGAAACTATTGCGGGATGCGTTGAGCTTCTGACAGAAGTTGTGTGAATAATGAGAACGGCACACATGTTTCATCTCGGCGTTTCTTCTCCTGAAAAAGGCGGGTCTGCTGTCTCCGCTTCCGTCTAAACGCCTGCGCTGCGTCCTTGTCCTCCAGAATCTGTCTGCACTCTTCGTCGAATCAATCGTTCCGGCAAGTTTGTATCACATATCCGACGTTGTTCTCCGCTGCGTCGTTAATGGCTGCTTTAACTGTATTCCAGGAGTCCTCAAGAGGACCGAAACGTCACTTTTACTCTTCCAGCAACGCTGCCTCGAAATACTGCGCGTATGCAGTGGCGACATCAGCTAGCTTCAGTCGCTCTATATCCCGTCGGTACCGAACATTGTTGATGACGGATTGTTTTGAGCGTAGTTTAACCATCACCAGATAGTGATCAGAGTCGATGTTAGCGCCACGATATGTTCTGACGTCGATAACGTCGGAGAAGTGCCGTCCATCAATCAGAACATGGTCGATTTGTGATTTTGCCTGCAGTGGTAATTTCCAGGGGTACCAATACGGAAGGCTGTATTGGCCGTTTTCGTTCGTCAGCCGGTGGGCACTGAACTTTCCAAAAGTCGGTTTAAACTTATTCCCTTGGTCAACTTAAGCGTCGTACTCACGTTCCAGCTGGCGTAGAATGGGTCCTTATCATCATCAGTGCTTCCGGAGTATGGGCTATGGATGTTGATTATGCTAAAGTTGAAAAACCGGCCTTTGAACCTCAACCTACGCATTCTCTCATGAATCTTCCACCACCCTATCACGCGCCTTTGCATATCGGCCATTACTATGAAAGCTGTTCCCAGCTCGTGTGTGGTGCCGAAGCTCTGGTAGATGGTATGATTACCTCTAAACGTTCGCACTATTATAGAACTCTTAAATCGAACCTCCTACAGCGCTACGATGTCGAAATGTCGAAGTGAGAAATTTTCATCTCTACGAATTTTCTCTAGGTGGGTACCACCGAGTTTCAATAAACATGATTTTTGCCGAAATCTCGGTAAAAGTGACGTTTCGGTTGCTGAGATACAGTAAATATTTGGCTGAGAATCAGTAATCAACGACGTTACCTGCCGAAGTTCAGTTATAAAATGACTTATGAGCGTAGCCGAAGCACTTGTAGCAGACCACAAATGGTTGGTGTATGATCACTAGACTGGCCCAGGAAACAAAAAGTTGTGTAATTCCACGGGGCATCCCCCAGGATTGTGTCTTTGGGTGAGAAAATCAATCTCTGAAAATTTCAGCTCAATCGCTTGTTGCATAAGCTGGCGCATTTGATTTGAAGTTTGTATGGGGATTTCAGCCAAAATGTATAGGAAAATACACCTCCGTCACTCATTCGATCTGGAAATTGATTCTGATTGCTCGATTGACCTCAGAATTGCAAAAACGGCAGTTGGTATGCTACAGAACAATTTCACAGAACATTGTATGATGATTAAATGAACTTTTATATAGGTTTCGGCTAATGCGATTCGATCAAAAAAACCCAAAAATACACAAATCAGCTCCTAATAAATCAGCCGAAAATTATATAAAAGTTCATTTAATCATCATGCAATGTTTTGTGAAATTGTTCTGTAGCATACCAACTGCCGTTTTTGCAATTCTGAGGTCAATCGAGCAATCAGAGACAATTTCCAGATCGAATGAGTGACGGAGGTGTATTTTCCTATACATTTTGGCTGAAATCCCCATACAAACTTCAAATCAAATGCGCCAGCTTATGCTACAAGCGAGTGAGCTGAACATTTCAGAGATTGATTTTCTCACCCAAAGACACAATTCTGGGGGGTGCCCCGTAGAATTCGACAATATTTTTTTCTCCCCATAGTAATCTGGGCCAGTCTAATGATCACGTAACATACCATCAATCCTACCTTCAACTTGGTCTTATCGAGCAACTTCTTGGCTGCCACCAGACGTGCCTGGCGAGCACACATATAGGCTCATCATCTGCGTGCCCGCATAGCTCTTTCGTAAACGAATAGCTATGATCTGGATATCAACTCTCCACCAATCTTTCAATGTATCGACCAGTTCACCGGCTTCAGTCATTTCATCCAAACCCTTACATGAATTCAACTGGGCTATAAATCCTATCAACCAGCCACTCTACAGTCAAGTTTTTGTACGCCGAGCTCTTCTGAGCAGGAACCCGAAAATCAACTCGCCCTTCTGCCCTATGGATGCAGTTGACATCTTCTACTTGACCAGAGAGTATTTGTTCTCCTCTCATGGCCTTTGGGACATCCGCGTAACTCCGTCATAATAGCCTACTTCTACAAGCACCTCTTTCTTTGCCGCAGCTACCTCCTCTGCCACCTGTTTTACGGCCCACTTTGTTTTCATTTTCGGCTTTTTAGGGATGGCCATTTCCCACCAGGGACGGTTGTCCTAGCGATGAAATTCAGTCGGTGGGACTTCTACACTTAACGTTTTGGGGTGACATCATGCACAACCTTACTTTTTTTAAGAGTCGCACTACGAGTTTGAGAGGTCTGGATGCCTCCCATAAAGCCTCCCATTTGGATGCTCCCCCTCTCTACATGGTTGGTCAGCACGTTTTTAGAGATTAATCAGAGTGGCTTCGTATATTTTCGAGTCCGCGGGCACCTTCTCTGACCAACATACCATAGCCCATCTTATGTAAGGGACATTTTACTGTGGTTGTGAAGAAGATCATCATAGAAAATCTTTTGGTCGCCAAAGCGTGGGAGGTTGTTCCAGCTGACTCGATTCGCAAATCTTACAATATTATTTACAATGCTCCATGAAGTCGAGAATGAGGATGATGTACCACTGTCAGTCTTAAGAGGCACACTGCAAAGCAGAGCATTAGTGATTAATCATAGATTTAATCATGATTAATGAATAATGGGTTATTTAATCATTATTCATTAATCATAATCATACAAAAAATACGATTTAATCATTAATCACTAATCGTTAATCATAGAATTTTAAACTTAATCATTAATCACTAATCATATTCATAATTGTTTTGAGTTTATTCATTAATCATCAATTTTAATCATTGCATACATCGCTTTTATTCAATAATCTTCGATCATAATCATATAATTTCTATACCTTTTAATAACCCAATTTAAATGAAAGGTTACTTGCATTTTGATCACTATGCAAATCATTCAATTTGATTATTCATAATCATTAATCATATCGATCGTTAATCATTAATCATACACATATTGTGTCAACATTTAATCATGATTGATAATCGTTAATCATACTCCAAACGTTTTATTCATTAATCATAATCGTTAATCATTGTCAAAAATTAATTTAATTGTTAATCATAATCATTAATCATTGTCAAAAACGAATAAATCATTATTCATAATCTTTAATCATAGAGTTGAATGATTTAATCATAACAAATTTAATCATTCATTGGAAGCTTTATTCATTAACGCTCTGCTGCAAAGCATTAATGAGAAGATAGCATACCGACACTATGCCGGTGACAACACAAGGCAGTCAATGTCCACGCAGGAAGAAGCATCCCAGTCAACACAAGATCGTATATGATGTCACATACGATGCTAAAGAAGAGGCTACATCGGTATTTCCCCATATAATATATACGCATATCGCCTCCACTTTAGCATCGTATAATGCAGCATATACGATTTTGTGTTCACTGGGATCACAATCTGCGAGTTTTGGAAATGATAACGAATATGTAAACGAGTTATCATGGACATCGTAATTTAAAAAAAAAACAGCACTAAAAAGACTTCAGTGCAGAAATGTTGTTTTGCCATTTCAAACTGGTTTGTGAATTGTTATGAACTTGAGTTCTACTCTCATGAATGAAGAATGGTAATCTAGAATTATATTAAATTTAGGTTTATTTTTATTTATAAATCATTAAACGAATTCTGATTAAAGCTATATTCTAAGATAAAAAGTAAATATGTAAAAAGTAAAACAGAAATGAAAAAAATGGTTATGAAAAAATAAAAAAAATAGATTGCTTATCTAAGAAAAAACAGATTTTTTTTTAATTTGAAAAAAAAAGTTAAGTAAGAAAGGTTGGAACACCCTGCTGGATGAATAACATTGGTTTTAGGTTAAAATTCTTTTATAAAAAAAAGATTTAAAACAAATTTTGGGAAAAAAAAAAATTGCTTCGATATAACGTAACCTCGATATAACGTAACGAAAATAAAAATTGAGTTACGTTATATCGAGGTATGACTGTAGTTAGAAGTGAGAAGTGAGAAATTCGAATTGAATAGAGTGAAGTGAGAAGTGAAAGGTGGGAAGTGAAAAGTGAGAAGTACGAAGTAAGAAGTATAAAGTGAGAAGTCAGAAAAAGTGAAAAATTTGAGAAGTGATATGTTAGAAATGAAAAGTGAGAAGTAAAAAGTGAACAGTGAAAGGTAGAAAGTGAGAAGTAAGAACCGAGAAGTATTAAATGAGAAATTCGAAGTGAGAAGTGAAGAGTGAGATGTGAAGAGCGAAGTGTGAAGCGAATAGTGAGATGTGAGAAGAGAGAAATGAGAAGTGAGTGAGAAGTGAGAAATGAGAAATGAACAGTGAGAAGATTGAAGTGGGAAATGAGAAGAGAGAAGTGAGGTGAAAATTGAAAATTTTCAGCCTTACATTTATTCCTTCCAACTTCCTTCTACCTTTTTTCCCTTCTTTCTTTTGTTTTTTTTTCTTTCTTCTTATTTCTTTCATCCTTATTCTTGCTCTCCCTTTTTGCCTTCATCATTGTTCTTCTCTTCCTTCTTTTTACTTCATTTTTCGGCCTTTCTTCTTCATTTCTTCTTTTTCTTTATTCTTCCTCTTTTCTTTTTCTATCTTTCTTTTTTTTCTCTTCCATTCTTTAATCTTTTTTCTTTTTCCTTATTTTGTCTTCTTTCTTCTGTCTTATATCTCACTATACACTTCTCACTTCGGAACATCTCGCTTTCTACATCCCAATTATCGTCTCTCACTTCTCATCTCTTGCTTCTGTTTTCCTCACTACCCACTTCTCACCATTAACTTGTCACATCTCATTTCTCATTCTCACTACTCTATACGCAAACATCAAATTTCTCACTTCTCTCTTTTCACTATTCACTTCGAACATCTCAATTCTCTTTTCACTTAATAAGGAAACGAATTTGAACTATTCGGCCAAATGGCTTCGACCAAATGACCCTTTCGTCCAAAAATTCTGCCAAATGACCCTAAACCATATTTCTACACGTTATGGAAACTTTAGGAAAAAAATATAAATATGTGCTCTACCTGGATACCTCCCTAACTCGACTAACTAACTTCAATATCGAGTAAGGGAGAGTTCACTGTATGTGCAATAATGTAATGCTTGTTGTTAGTTGGGTAGTCTTCACCCCATTTAATATGACAAATATGTACTAACTAACATGCCACTTTTTACTGCTATTGGCAATCACTTTTAATAAAGTTCAATTATTTGGTCAAGCCATATACCACCAACATAAAACGCAAACACAAAACCTGGACGATGATAGGTGTGGCAGTTTTTTAAGGTTTTTCAAGAGTTTGAGCTTTTAGCCAATAAACGATAATAATACTACTACCGCCATCGGGGGTGACATTGGGTCTGGGGGGTGAGAATGGGTCATCGCTCTCACCGGCAGCCTGGAGGTCGTAAAGCAAAATCGTTCAAAAAGGTTTCCTATATTTTAGTCTTCTTGCCCTCAGATACATTGAATCTATTCTACAAGCATCCTAAGTAGTTGAAACAGTGACCCATTATCACTCCCATTTGACCAATTAACCACCAGCCTCCACCGAATTCTCGCTTAACTTTTTAAAAGGACCTAAGTAACATTTTTTTATGAATTAATTTGAATAGCGCAATCAACAGAACAACATGAAAGCTTTTGATTGCAGTAGTCAAATTAATTCATGGAAAAAATATTACTTAGATCCTTTTGAAAAGTTAAGCGAGAATTAACCATCAGTCTTTGAAGTGATCTATGATCTGCACTTTTATTCAATATCTAGGGAAAAAAATCTAGATGAATAAATCCGATGCGAAATTTCAAAAAGGTTTACTAATGATTAGGCCTTGCTAATAATTCTTAAAACTCCATAGAACAAAATGTGTTCCTTACTTTCAAAACCAAACATATAAAACAATCAAAATCAAAAATACCCTGCAAACGAATGACGAGTAAACATCCAACCTAAAAACTTCCTAGACCAAACCAAGAATACATCTCAGCGACCCCCAGCATGGTATTGGCATGCTTATCTCACAGATAGGTAAAATGGTTCGATTATCATATTTTTGATATGTGATAATTATGTCTTCAACGTCAAAATCTCCTCCTTTTTTAGCTTAAACAATCAATTTGTAAATTCTCATAGGTATATTTGGATTGATTTATACGAACTTTGCTGATTTACATTTAAAGTGTAACAAAGGTTGCTGTTGAAAAATACGGGTTTAATCATTGCGGAGCGGTTATGTCAGTGTTGGGAAATGTACAACACTCTGATTATGCGAATATTTACATTTTATCCAAATATCGTGCACCAAACAAGCCGAAACAGTTTGCGAAAAAAAATGTACGCGACATCGTGACATTTTTTTGCCGATAAGGCAAACTGTTTGTTTGCTGCTACGTTAGATTCGTGCTGGCATGCGATCAGCATTTGCATGAGATTTTTTGTTTCGGCTCGTACGCAGCGCAAACGCATAATCTATATATGCTTTCGGTACATTAATGTGGTTACATACTACTATTTGTTTATTTGAGACGCCATTCTGGTTTTAATCAGTCCGTCTATAGTAAACGTGCAATCAATTATCTGAAGAATCGACTACGAAAATCGTCATGACTTTTGGTTTCGCGACTATCTTTGTGGTAGGCATGTGGTCTGAAGAAACCGAATAGGAGTGGCGTTGTCCAATGTTATGACGAAGACTATATTTTTTTCGCTTTCTCCATACGACGAAAATGACTTATTGTCCGCCCAAGGTTCAACAGAAATCTTCATGAATGGAGCCGCATGGTAGGTAGCAAGATTACTGTCGATGTTGTATGCACAAGTTTTTTTTTTTCATTTCGCTGTTGTTCTAGTTCTAATTCAATTATTTCAATTGGACATATCTGTCAGACCGAATTTTGGATAGTGGTTTGTTCGTGGTAAAGTGAACCGAAAAACGATACCGAAGCAGCTATATTTTGCTGAACGACTAGCCCTAGACCACTTCTCGCGTTGTTGTCGTATAAACAGGCGATGACAGACAAACATCGCTTCATGATTGACGATTTGTTTGATTCCCGCTAGCTTCTGAATCAAGTCACGCTTACTCAGTCTAAGGTCAATGTCAACACAGACGTTGCTGTTCCGCAGTGGCGATTTCCAAAATGAAAAAAAGATGTCACTGACTTCACAGTTTGGCTTAATTAAATACGAAGGGTATTTAAAAAAATCGCTATATGCTATTTTGGCTCTTGGTAGATCAGTTTCACAAGCAAATAAATATAATGGCTTGTTGATTTAATTTTATGTTATTCTTTATATTTTACTGTCCAGTATAACTGGTGGCACCCGTGAGACGGCACGGCACGTTCACTGCCAGACACTACGAACAGCCTTCTTCTTCTTCTTCTTCTTTCTGTTTGGGTGGTGCTTTCTTTTGTGCACCACCCAGCTAACTGGACCGGCATCGCAGGCCATATGTCCACCTATTTCTATTTATACTCCAATGGAGTTTACAATCATGCTCTTCTTTATCGGCTGTTTTTTATTATTTTTTGATTGTCTTACAATTATAATTCGTTTGTTTTTACGTCCGTAGACTTTTTGCATTCGTTTTAAGTCATATAGACTGTCACCTCTTTAATATTTAAAGAGGTGTGGAGGGGGTGGGAATCGAACCCATGACCATCTGATTTAGAGTCAGACGTGTAGACAACTACTCTACGGACCCCCCTCCACTACGAACAGCCAGCGCGAGAAAAAAATTGGAGGAAAGGAAAAATATCACCAACATTCACCACGGACAACGATATTCCTAGACCAACATTTGAAAAGGGCGTAACAGCCAAAATGTATTCATTCGGTTTTTTTGTTCACATATATAGCTATATATGTGGACGAAGAATCAGTGGGAATAAATTTTGGCTGTTACGCCCTTTTCAAATGTTGGTCAAGATTCGATTTCTTTTTGTTATCCTCAAAAATATGCACGCAAATCTTGACCAGGAATCCAAGAACAAATGAAGATGGATGATTGTTTGCATGTGGTTTTAGACCTTTCATTTGACATTAGAAATTGAGACATTAGTTGATTATTAGTTTCTATTAAAGCTTGGTGTGTTATAATCCTAAATTTTAGCCAAAAATTCATACATATATAAAACATAATATGTTTGTTTGTACGTTCCAGCATAAATTCTGAACGAATTGACCGATTTTAACCAAATTTGGAACACCCATTCTATATTATAAGGAGACAGCGATAGGCGAGTGGGATGATATTTGGAAAAGGAAGAAGGCGTAGGGGAAGGGGTATTCTCTATAGGAAACGATCAATTCATTTTTATTTCAGAACCCCTTGACCGATTCCCACCGAACTTGGAACACATACTCTCTGTATCAAAAAGATGATCAAGTCATTGAAAAAGGAGGAGGGGTGTGAGGGGAAGGGGTATTGTTTAGTTATCAATCAACTCAGTGTAACTTATATACGAGCAGTAATTGTTTGCTACCCTTCTCAGTTGACTCTCTATCAGTAGAAGTAAATATATTATGTCATTTAAAATAATCAAAAATATGAAAAGCACATAATTTTCTTCTTTTTTCTCTTTATGCAACAAATCACTAGTTGCACATGAGTTTTCTATAACCATTCAGAAATATTGGAAATTTATTTCGCGATAATCCTGTAGGAAGCATTCCTACGCAAGCAGTGCGCTTAGCACTCCCGTTGTTTGGCGGGGGTTTGTGTCCAGTCCAGTTGTATTTCTAGCGGCGGTGGTCAATTAAACACGCGATTTGTTTATAGTGCAATGAATCTCCTCCGCAGTGTGTTCGTTCGTTCCTTTTCGACGAGTGATTATCTGTTTGCAGGAAGCTTGAAGTGAACCATGGCTGAATTCTGCGGTTTATTCACGGTCCGGATTCAACTGATGGCACACGGTGACGATGGGTGGTGTTGATATGCAACCACCGAGGGCACCTACATACCAGAAGATTTTGTATATTCGCAAAGGCAGCAACGCACGAGACGTTGGAGACAGACTGTGTACCAGATTGTGACCATGAAATCAGATAGATGCAGACCAGATGGTGCGTGACGTTGCCTATCCCACTTGGCATGGAGTATAATGAATTATAAATAAGTGAATCCAAAGACAATTGTAAGAAAAGTTGTGTCAATATTTTTGAAGATTACACACATACTGGGTCAACTTAAGTTTAAGCTAGGGTCAAAAATCCTTCGAAAAATAATTTACACTAACTCTCTCTGAAGAAGCCACCTTTTCTTCATGTATTGGTACTGAAGCTCAGATACATTCTGGTTTCTCCTCATGAGGGTCAAATTCGTTTCCTCTTCATGCATATTAAATCCTACTTGCAGTATACGATTTTTTAAACCTTTCAACTTCTTATTTATTTATTTTTGATTATGGCTAACGAAACACAATGTTAGAGAATATAATAATCTAATCTGTGAAAATACCCCAGCTGTTCCAATTGGGATGTTCTCAATCTGGCATGCTGCTATCACCCCGGCGCTAAATTTCCCTTTGAATGACGCAAGGAATATTCAATTACTGTCGCCAGCTGCGTAAGCTCTCCACCCGTTCAATCCATTCCGATGAAGAAGTATCGCATTTCTTTTTTTGTCCGCTATCATCGCCCAGAACTGGCAAAGTTAATTTCCAATTGATTTCCGTTTCGTTTTCAATCTTACGATTCACATCTTGTCGTCTTGAACGGTTCCCTCGACGCAACGAACGAGAACGATACCGTAAATCGAACGTATTTTTTTACATTTCTTTTATAATAACTTGCAGTGGGAGTACGATTTTATTCCGCATGGAAACGTGGATACGGGAGAAAATTTAATTACGTTCATTGATTGCGTAGAAATAACTCACCATTCCGTAATAAACAGGATTCCTATGTCGCAGCCCATATAATGGTTATTGAATTACTAATTGGTTTCAATACATTTAAATAGAAGTTATTTATAAATTACCCACCCTTGAAAACTCGGCTAAAAATAAAGAAGAAAGAATGAAAACCATCTAAATCTAAAGAAAAGGAATAATTTATTTATTCTAATAGTCAAGAGGCATTAAAAAACTCAGATCAATCCTTCAGCAGTGATGATGCCTATTGAAAATAATTACAAAAACAGCGTAAAAAAGTAATTAAAAATAAGTTAAGGGACAACTACAACGATATTAATTGATTTATCAATAACTGAAACAATAAGAGTGCCCACAAACGAATTGCGCAGCCTTCTTGGAATGCTATTAAACATTCAAACAGACTAAATTGACTGCATAAATACGCATAGGAATTCATTTTTTCAATTAAATTATTTTAATATACACTACCCGCCCAAAAGTATGGAAGCGCAAAAATAAGTATTGCAACACCTGCTTTGAATATTGCTACAAGAACTCCTCGTGATGATGTATCATAGGATCTTTTCAATTTTAAATGATGGAACCTTCAACAAAAATTTTCACGACAATAGGTGCATTAGGCAGGAGAACAATTTAGCTCCCTGGGGTGCATTGGCCACCGGGTGGACATCCGGATAATCTGTATTTTGGTATACGTGTGAAATCATCATTTCGTCCATCCATTCATTCCAGCAAGATGCGAAATTTTCATCCTCCTTCGTAATCGCAGTATAGCAGAATAATCGATGCTGAGTGACGGTGGCCATCTAGTGGTCCTGGTGGCCATCCGGTGATGTGGTCAATTCCAGTAATTTATCGCAGAAAGCTGCGACTTTTTCTAAACTGTTTGTTGTAGCAATGCCAGAGCCAAATCAATGCAAAAATCACTCATTGATACCCAGTGCCCACCTACTGGTCCTGCGGGAGTTCCGGAACATCCGGTAAAGTGGTCAATTTCAGTAATTCGTCCCAGAAAGTTGGGACTTTTTCTGAACAGTTTGTTTTAGCAATGCCAGAGCCAAGTCAATACAAGAATCACTCATTAACCACTGGTGGTCACGACTAGAGATGGGCAAAACAGCTCATTGCAGTGAGCGGATCTGATCCGTTCAGCTCATTGAAAAGAGTCAGCTCCTTAGATCAGCTCTTCAGCTCTTCAATGCTACATATATTAAAACATTATTGTTAATATTATTAATTAATTAATTAAATTTTAATTATCATTGAAAAATTTGAAAAATTTATGTCATTCATATTCATTCATTCATTCGTCATTTATCAATTTACCTCACTTTGAAATTTTTGAAATGTTAAGCTATAGTGAGGTAATAATTTATATTGTAAACCCGACAATTTTAAACTAATAACATTTATTACGCTTTTTCTGACCTAGACGGTCTTGAAGTCTAGGCGTTCATCTAGAATCATCACTTTTATTTCTATACAAAACCTAACTCAACATTATTTTCTATTCATAACTCTAAGTTACATTTTGTTGATAACGTTTCTCAAATCGGTAATTTGAATAATTTAGTCCCTAGTCTCTAATATGTATATGAACCATATCACGTGTCATAAGTATTCTCTTCATACTGGGTGCAGTAGCCTTGTTTGCGCGCGCGGTTATAACCATGCGTAGTTGACATTCTCATACAAGCGAGCCCATTCATCTATATTGGTTCCCGAAATGCAAGAGAACTTAGAACCAGAGAGTAAAAAATACAGAGCACGGTGCTACAAACAAACAGAGTGCAGATGTAGCAGTATGCTGGCGGAAAAACCCGTCGCAAGCAAAAGATCCGCTCCGTGCAAGTCACAGCTCCCAGTTCGGTTCGTTTGAACCACACGGTTCGCTCGCTAGAATGGGTCGCGACTGATCCGAATCGAGATCCGTGTCGCACGGATCTGAGCTGGTAGCGCAGCTCTCGCTTCCATGTCACAGCAGTTTTGAGCTGGACGACGACATGAGCGGAACTGAGAGTTGTCCGGATCTTCGGATCTTTTGGTTCACGCTAACTTTCACTTACTCAGTGACTGAGTAAAATTGTATTGCCCTCTCTTTTCTTCTCAAGGAAATTTTACTCAGTTTCCGCCAAAAGCAGGATAACTCATAGCTATGAGTAGTCCCGCTTTTGACGGAAACTGAGTAAAATTTCCGTGAGAAAAAAAGAGATAGCAATACAATTTTACTCAGTCTCTGAGTAAGTGAAAGTTAGAGTGTTGGTACAGTTCGTTCGCTACCGCACTACTAGGTACACTCTAACTTTGGTCAAAATGTATTGTATGGTGGAATTTTAGTTCGAAGGTTTTTCTACAACTCTCCGTAACAGGTCGATGTTCGAATTCCACTATTAAAGGAGTTACGGTGCTAGTTGCTATACTTATACTAAATTAATGTGACCAGATAAATTTTGCGTGAGCGCGGGACAAAAAACTTCATAGTTTAATATGTTTTAGTAATAACGCTTAAATAAAATCTTTCAACTTTTAATTTGTTAACAATGCTTAGTTTGCTAACTTTTCGATTAACGACAACTCATTTTAGAAGTCAAAGCTTTTTTCAAACGTTGAATGTGCTGCTGAATGTAGCTGCCATGGAGTTTCGTATAGTTTTGAAATTCAGCGGTTCTCTGACCAATATCTGCAAGACTGTTGCAACTATCGAATTGCAGTTGAATGACTTTCAGCTGTTGATCGTCTTGTGTATAGAATTTTGTTAGAAAATATGTTTGTATGTAACGATAGAAGCAATGATAGGTATTGAACCTGGAAAATTGTCTTCCGAATAACCTAAATAACTCTTTCTAAAATACCTATCAAAAGTAGATACTGTGATTATGAATTAATTAGATCATATTTTTCTAAAAGTCTTTTCTGGTTGAAGCTTTCACCTTCAGGAATATGGTCCACGGTCCAATTTATTTCCAAACAGCTGATACTGGATAGATATCTGCTCAGAAATTCAAAACCTCCGTCCTATTTCAGATCGCTTGCGATTCTGCAGGGAGAGCATCGTGCTTGAGTTTTGCATGCAGAATCGCATCGTTCCGCTTATTAGCCAAAACAGATTTCGCTTCAAAAGCACTAAATCCCAGTAAAAGCGTATTTTATGTTACCTATAGATTTACTTTCCATTGTTTTAAGCAAAGAAAGTAAATTCGATTAATTCGACGGAGAATAACACGCAGAAATCAAGCAATGATGCAAACCGCGAGTCGAATCATGAACGATTCTCTGTGCCATGATTCAGGTAGTGTTTGACTCACGCTTGATTTAAATTTTGGAAAAGATTTAAGATTTTGAGTTTTTCCCAACAATGCTATCGATATCCAATATCAGCACAGTAAAGGTCGTCTTCTAACTGGGGTAGATTTTCCGCAAGATTAAATGGAGTGGAATTTTTGACGTTCCGTGTCGAAATCCAAGCAATTACGCAGCAGGAAATACATGGAAACAAAATCTGCTTACAAGATTCCCAGAATAATAAGGCTTGGGTAAAACCTGGGACGGGACTTGCATAGAGGAAAAAATGTAACTTCATCTGCAACCAGCAAGCGCTGTCACGAATTGTCAGATGCAACCAGCACCTTTTTGTGTAAAAGTATTGATATCCCTCAAAAAGTATTCCGAATGATTTTGTTTTACGAGTACTTTTTCACTTTGAAAAGTATTCTAGAAAAGCCGGACAGCTTAATATTGAACTGTTATGAATACGTGTTTTATTTCCGGTAGGAAAATCTTTATAAAAATAAGTTTACAAATCCGTAAATCACAAACACTTTTATTGTGCTCAGAAGATTCTACCCGGGATTTAGGTGAAACACTCAAGGAAACAGTTGAGAATCGATAATCAACTGTGATGAAAAGAAGAACAAGTGTCAAAACAAGGAAAAAGAAGCCGTCTTTGCAGGTCTCGTCTCAGGGTAAAACAGACTACAGTGATCGTTCGCTAATTGGGGCACGACCTCCCCCCAACTAGCGAATGCCGTTCGCTAATTGGGGCGTTTTGACAAGCGTCAAAATTGTTTACTTTTTACATTGAACAAAGGAAAATTTTACGCGCCAGAAAATAGACTAACGCAAAATGAACTCCCCCAAGAAATTATGACGTTTGAGCGGGTCGCATAATGAACGCAAAATGAACTTTTGTTCGAGAAGACGACCCGCTCAAATGTCAAAATCCATCAGGTGAGTGAATTTGATGAACTCCTTCACAGGTCTATATCGATCCCGCCAAACACGGAAACAAAATGTCAACGCGTTTTTGACATCACATTCTGACGTTTAGCTGCTTTTTAATTGGGTTTCGCCCCAATTAGCGAACCCCCAACTAAAAAAAACCCAATTAGCGAACGTTCACTGTATAGAGATAATTTAGTCTGAGTCGTAGGAGAACATTTTAATCTTGATTTCTATGATCCAAAACGTTAGTCTAAGTCAATTTTTTTTTTCGAAATCTAATAATGTCGTTTAAAAAACTAAGTATTAGCTAAGAATGTCTTCTATTTTTCTGTATTTCGCGGGGCATTATCTAGAAATAATTTGAATGCGGGACGTTTCGCGGGACGCTTTTCAGCGCGGGACAAATAGTGAAAATGCGGGACTGTCCCGCGAAACGCGGGACGAATGGTCACATTATACTAAATGATAACGAAATATGCAATCTGCTACTGGCGCTATAGCTCCGTTATTAGTGAAATTCAAACAACCAACTGCTAGGCAGAGTTGTAGATAAACCTTTGCACTAGAAGTCTCCCATACAACACATTTTGAAATTCAGCCTCTGGAATGAGTTATTGACAAACTACTAAATGATCGAAGGCAGATAAGCTCCAAATGTGGGGAGCACTGGCTCTGATGATGCATTTCAGCTTGTTCTACACAGCTGTGCAGTAACCAACACGAAATGAGCAAAAACAAAGCGAGAATCACCATTTTTCTGTGGGGGCTGCCTATCCGATTCTGTTTTTTCGCACTTGTACACAAGTTTGATGAATTTGTTATCATGGCTTGTTATGATTCGGAACAGTTTTTGCCTCTCTTTTATCGTTTGTTCTCTATCTATTGAGAGCGATTTCTGCAAACCCTGCACTGGTCCGTATAAGGTCCCCTGGTATCAGTCATTCTCGCAAAGATATTGTTTTTTCTCTAAACGATAATTGGTTTGTAAAATTGTAACAAGTTTCTAGGACGATTTGCAAGAACTGACCGCTGCTCTGGGTGTTTCGATACTTCCAGATGACTACTAAGCAGCTCGGAGTCAATAAGTAATGCTTGCAATAATGATGCTCTCATATTGATACAATAAATGATGAATATCAAGAATTGACTTCTTACAACTTATTTAAGTCAATACAAATTACTATAACAAAATCTTAAACGCTTAAACAGTGCAAATTAGTTGTCCTTGTAATGACTGTGCTGTTATTAGCTTCAACAAGCGGTGATCGTTTCCTCGCATATTCTAGAACTCTCGATGAATCATTTGATAGCAAGTGGTTTTTGCGTTTCTTTAGATCTTACAATGCTAAAACAAACAATTTATGAGACGTCAAAGTTTTCTAGAACGAATCTCTTCGGAAGTTTCCTAACTTCTCGAGGACTATTGGATGGCTGTCCGGGTTCAGTGAGGGATCTTTGCATTGATTGTTTTAACATTGTTATAATAAACGGCTTAGAAAAAGTCGCAGCAAGTTGCGGAGCTCCCGGAGGACCACTAAATGGCCATCAGGGATGAATGAGTGATTCTTGCATTGACTTTGCTCTGGCATTGCTACAACAAACGATTTAAAAAAAGTCGCAGCTATCTGGGACGAATGGCTGAAATTGACCACTTCACCGGATGTTCCAGAACTCCCGGAGGACCAGTAGGTTGCCACTTGATTCTTGCATTAATTTTGCTCTGGCATTGCTAGATGAGGTTTAAAAAGCTGTTAAAGAGCTGAAAAATAATAAGGCTGCGGGGAAGCACCAGCTCCCGACTGAACTTCTCAAACATGGCAATGAGCAGCTTTATGAAGTTCTGCACCATATTATGTCGAAAATATGGGAAGACGAGGAAATGCCTGCTAGCTGTTTTTTTTTTTACAAGGGAGAATGCATTTACACACTAACCCAGTACACGTGCATTGTAGTTGCCAAACTACCACACGGAAGTGTACTGGAGTGTCGGACTCGACCATACCGGTAATACCGACTAAACTCCCTTGGGCTCCACCATCGTTTCCCCCAGGAACTACCTCGCAGTACTACTTCTGGGGGATGGCAGTACTAAGCGTACTCGCTCATTATCGCTCACACAGGCACTCGTCCCATGCGAGACTGACTTGGGTGCTCGCACACCATTCACTCCATTTGAGTCTTACTTGGATGCTCTCCCGGGCGCTCCGCTGCCATGCCTCGAGGTGTCAATAGCGGTAACTGCCTGGGCCTACAGATATTACGCTACGACACTCCTGCCTCAGCACGAGCAGATCAATCACACCACTGCCGAAGCAGACCACACGCTACCCTGCCGAAGCAGGGACACTCCCCATGCACCACATGTGCACAACTGTAGGTGAGTGGGTACAACCCACTGCTACCCTGCCGCCGAAGCAGCTTCTCCAAAGACCATTCGCTCCATGTGACCCTTTTTCGGGTACTCACTCTAACACTCCACTGCCATGCCTCGAGGTGTCGATAGGTCCCTCGACTCCTACCTCAGCATGTGCAGTCCATACTCAGACTTCTGCTGCGCTTCGAGGTGACAATAGCGGCGACACGCTATGACACTCCTTTTTTTTTTTTTTTTTTTTCTTCCTAAACAATGGAGGGGCAATCTGCTCAACAGACATCCTGGGTTGACCAGGAAGTGCTGGGTTAGGGGCCACCTCCAATGAGGGAGGCAGGACTGCATCCCCGACCAGCTAACCGTTTCCATTGCCGCCAAGCCCATCGTCCCTTCGGTACAACCAGAAAGTAATGCTTCAAAGGGGGGCCAGTGCATAACGCACCCTCGAGGTTAGCTGCGTGTCCTTGCAGCATCGAACATCGTGACTCGCTTTTTTAGAAGAACACCATGGTATCGTGCCAGCGCATTGCCGGCTTTCCAGGTGGCCTTACCACGCCCTATGTCCTCGGAAGGTGGGAAGGGTCGACTTCGCGCCTGCTTCCCTCTGCACGACTGGTATCAAGAATGATGATGCCGCGTGCACCCCAAATTGACCTTTCTGCGATAGGGCCTATTCGCCAGCACACAGAGGGACTTGCCGACGCGGTGCCTACGCCTGCCCCAGCCTTGACGAGGACCCCTTCCGTCCTCGGGCTCGGAACCCGCCTGGTTGACCGACGCCGCGAAAGCGACGATACCATGTTGTTTTTCACGCGGCCACTTGTTCGATAAAAGGATCGAGTTCGACCACAGGGCACCGGTATGACCCATGAAGCCGACTCCGAACCCTTGGACCACCTCTTATTTGCGCCTGAACTAGCCATCCCTCGAGTCCACGCGCCACCTTCTGTGTAGCTCCGAGACGATTTGGACGATAGCCGATAAAACGGCGTTCCAGCCAACTTCATCTTTACACATCCTCCGAACTAGGTTGTCCGGGGTAGTGTCCAGACCACATGTGGCAAGCATGTGGTCACGCATTGTGCGAAAACGCGGGCACACGAACAACACGTGTTCCGCCGTTTCCTCTAAACCAACGCACACCGGACACTCGGGCGAGGCCGAGTGTCCGAACCGGTGTAGGTACTGTCTGAAGCAACCATGACCTGTAAGGACCTGGGTCAGGTGAAAAGTGATTTCCCCATGGCGCCTCTTGACCCACGTACCTATCTCCGGTATCAACCTAATGTGTCCATCTACCCTTAGTGGAACTGTCCCACGCACGCTGCCATTTGACCATTGAGGCCAACCTGACATTCCTGCGGATGCCTCTCGTGCCGCGCATTTCAAAGCACTCTATGTCTTCACCGATAACGATGTCAATAGGCATCATACCGGTGATGACGCAGAGTGCATCGTGCGACACGGTACGGTACGCGCTCGCAACTCTTAGGCACATGAGCCTATACGTACTTTCTAACTTCGTTCTGTAGCAGTTAATACGCAGGGCCGTGCCCCAAGCTGGCCCCCATACCTCAGTATGGACAGAGCAACGCTAGCCAGAAGCTTGCGCTTGCTGGCATAAACCGCAGAGCTATTGGACATCATCCGGGACAATGCCACTATAGCTGTGGAGGCACGCTTGCAGGCGTAATTGACGTGGCTACCAAAGGTGAGCTTATCGTCGATTATTACCCCCAAGAGTTTGATTGAGCGTTCAGAGGTGATCGTGCAGTTGCCTGCCCTTATCACCGCTTGCTGCTCCGACTTTCGGTTGTTAACAACAACTACCTCAGTCTTGTGGTGAGCCAGTTCTAACTTCCTGGAACTCATCCACTCCTCCACAATTGCGATCGAGTGGGCTGCAGTCAACTCCACCTCTTCGATCGATTCGCCATAGACCTCCAGCGTAATATCGTCAGCGAAGCCAACGATTACCACGCCCACCGGGAACTTCAACCTCAAGACACCGTCGTACATGACGTTCCATAACACCGGACCCAGTATGGAACCTTGCGGAACCCCTGAGGTTATGTCAACACACTTCCGACCCGCCTCCGTGTCGTATACCAGTACTCGATTCTGGAAGTAGCTTCCGAGAATCTTGTACAGGTACTCGGGAATTCCAAGACGCAGGAGCGCATCTGCAATAGCTGCCCAACTGGCACTATTGAAAGCATTCCTCACGTCGAGAGTCACTACTGCACAATAGCGAACTCCCCTCCTCTTACGCTGGATAGCTATCTCCGCGGATTTGGTAACCGACAAGATAGCGTCTACGGTCGACTTACCCTTTCGGAAGCCAAACTGGTTACTCGATAGACCATCCGCACCCTCCGTGCGTATCAACAACCTGTTGAGGATGATCTTCTCGAGCACCATCCCCGCATATTGGTCTATATGCCGACGAATCCCCCGGTGGTTTTCTCGCTTTTGGCAATATGACCAAGCTCTGCCTTTTCCATGCTTCAGGGAAGACTCCCTCGTCCAGGCATCTCTGCATGACAGATCTGAACATCTCGGGAGCCTCAGCAATGGCCGCTTTGATGGCCAGGTTCGGAATACCATCCGATCCTGGCGCCTTACCTACACTAAGGGACTGTGCAATCCCCGCAAGTTCCGCCACCGTTACTCTTCCCTCGTCGGCCACCCTGGCCCGTGGCAGCTCCACAAAGGGAGGCCAGGGACTTGGGTCGTGACGTGGGAAGAGCCCCGCGATGATCCTCTCCAGCATCTCTGGAGACCGCTCTGTAGGGGCCATCGCCCCACGTGTCTTGGCCATTACGACCCTATAGGCGTCACCCCATGGATTCGCGTTGGCACTTTGACACAGGCCCTCGAAGCAGGCTTTTTGCTTGATCTAATCTCAGTCTTCAGAGCGGCTCTAGCAGCCACGAACGCCACCCGTCGTTCAACACGCTCCTCTTCTGTGCGTGCTCGCTGCATCCGCCTCCTTGCCCGTAGGCAGGCGCGGCGCAGGTTCGCAATTGCTTGAGTCCACCAGTAAGCCGGTGGTCTCCCATTCCTAGGGTGGACTTTCCTAGGCATGGTGGCATCGCATGCACGCGAGAGTACTGTTACCAGCTGCTCGCCGCTCAGACCGAGAGTATTGTGCTCGCGGCGGAGCGCTTCCTTAAACACCTCGTCGTCGAAGTATGATGTCTTCCACATACGAGGACTAGGCCTCGCCCCTTCTTCCGTCCGCTGAATGCTGGTCGTATAGTCGATACTGTAGCGAACCGCCAGGTGGTCGCTGTGAGTGTAGCCATCATCTACCCTCCAGTTCGAACTACTCGTTTGGCCAGGGCTCCAGAACGTAACGTCGATAATCGACTGGGCACCGTTCCAGCTGTAGGTACTTTTGGTACCGACATTAGCCAAGTCCACATCCAACATGGCCAGTGATTCCAGCAGGATCTGCCCCTGTTGTTTCGTGGTTCGGTTTCCCATTCCACGGCCCAAGCGTTGAAGTTCCCCGCTATCACCACCGGCTTACGCCCCATCAAGTTAGCCGTCAAACAATCTAGCATTCGACCGAACTGCTCGATAGACCATCGAGGAGGCGCATAGCAGCTGCAAAAGAAGACCCCGTTGATTTTGGCAATGACGAAGCCCTCGTGTGTCGAAGAGGACTGGGTATTTCCCCGTTGTCCGTATCGCCGCCATTTTAGACCCATCGGTGACCCAATTACCGTTCCTGGCGGGTACCCGGTAAGGATCTGCTATGATGGCGATATCCGTCCCCCATTCAGCAACTGTCTGACCCAGCAGTTGCTGGGCTGCATCACAGTGGTTCAGGTTTAGCTGCGTTACCTGCACTGTGATTTTGCAGCACGCTTAAACGCCGGGCACTTCGAACCCCCATGGGGTGCTTGCTGTTCGCAGCTTTGCTGGAACAGATCAAACAGTTGGGAGGGTTCGTGCAGCATTGTGCCTTATGTCCCTCCAATCCGCAGCGTCGACAGAGCTTGCTTCTGTCAGGGCCTTTGCAGTCCCATTGCTTGTGCCCCGGTTCCAGGCACTTGAAGCAAACTTCGGGTTGCTCGTATATGCCCACAGGGCATACCGACCACCCCACCTTGACGCTCCCTAACTTGACTACCTTGGAGGCGTCAGCTGCAGGTAGCCGAACCAATGCTACCTGTGTCCTTGCTGGACCTTTCCGTAGCCGAACGGCTGCGGTGGACGCCTCCACTTCACACTGTCGCCGCAGTGCCGTGACGAGCTCTTCGACTTCGGTGATCTCGTCCAGGTCTTTAACCCTTAGATTCACCTCCGTCGTGAGTGCCCTCACCTTGGCCGTCTGGCCTAGGACCTCCTCCGCCAACTTCTTGTAGGCGGCGCCCTTTTGCGAGACGCCCCGCTTTAGCTCGAGGATCATCTCGCCCGTCCGGGTACGTCTTATTCGACGTACGTCGGCACCGAGTTCACCGAGCTTGACGTCACTCCTCATCGCCTTCAAGACGTCCGAGTACTTAGCCTCGTCCGTTTTGATGACTAGGGCATCGCCCCTGGAGCGATTGGCGCCTACCCTAGACTTTCTGCTACCCTCATTCGCCGGGGCTTCATTTCGGCCCTTGACGTCTTCGGTTTCCTCTTATTCTTGACCAGGGTCCAGGAGGCGTCATCCCCCTCTATTTCCCTGGTCTGGGGCGGCTGAGAGCTCTCAGCCTGCCGTAACCCCTTACCACCGTCTTTCCTGGGTGGATGGACCTTTCCAGGTCCTTCCTCCCCCGGTTTTGGAGGTACCTGGCCGGGGTTCGGCTTCCCAGCCCCACTACCCTTGTTCGGGGTAGTAACCCTCCGCGTTTTGGGGCGGCCCCAGGGAGCTCATCCCTGGAGACTGTCTCCCTGTTTTTGTGTCTGCTCCGTTGGAGCAGCCACCCCGACGTGCCCGCGAATACTTGAGCCTCGGTCTGGGCAGACTTTGGCACCACCGTCTTCGCTGGCACGTCCTCGGTCGATTCGACCTTGCCCAAATCCGCGAATTCTTGGGCCTCAGTCTGGGTAGACCTTAACTCCATGGATTTCACGGGTTCGCACTTGGCCGTCCCGACCGCCTTTTCCAGCTTGGCGTCCAACATCGACTTTCGAAGTTTATGCAAGCTCCTCTTGAGGTCCTTACTGATATTATGCTTCAATGACGCAAAGTCGATGATGGCGTCCAGCTGTTCCGTCGCCACCTCGAAGGCCGAAAGCCCATCGCGTTTGCGGTTCATCGCCTCCACAAGCCATGGGCCGTCAATAACCTCTACCGGCGTTTTTAGCCGAGAGGAAGGTTAAGTGACCCACGCTGGCGCTGCGCACTGAGCTGCCGACTATTGCCTCTGGCCTCCTAGGCGGAGACCTGAACAACCCACCTCTTGCGAAGGGGTTGTCGCCTACACTACTACCACTAGTTGAAGAATTGCCTTGGTTTTCCATTTTGGTCCCACGAGTTGCTCGGGAAAAGAGGTCCACCACGCCAGAGCCCAGCATGACGCGGTAAGGGACAATTACTGTGGAGGGTGCCCAGGTACCCCACAGGCTCCGTTAAAGGCCTAGCTTATTATTTCACCCCCTGGCCATGCATCCCCTCGGCACGGGTCGCTTGACGCCTTGGGATTAGGGGTTAGGGACAATGGTCCCGGTCTGACTCGCAGTGGCCATGGGGAGGGGTCGTCAAGCCCTTGGACAAAGTCCCTGCTGCCTCCAGCTATGACACTCCTGCCTCAGCACAACCAGATCACTCACTCCCTGCCGAAGCAGCTCACGCGCTACCCTACCGAAGTAGGGACACTCCACAACTCACTCTAACACTCCACTGCCATGCCTCGAGGTGTCGATAGCGGTATGTAGGGACAAATCAACCATACTACGCTACGACACTCCTACCTTAGCATGTGCAGTCCATACTCAGACTTCTGCTGCGCTTCGAGGTGACAATAGCGGTGACGCGCTATGACACTCCTGCCTCAGCACAAACAGATCACTCACTCCCTGCCGAAGCAGCTCACGCGCTACCCTACCGAAGTAGGGACACTCCCCATGCCAATTGGCACTCCCTGGGCTTGTGCTTTTGAAGCGGCACACAGTCGCTTTGATAGAGTCTGATTACGGGCACTTGTGGTTTTTTGGGAGGGATTTTAGCAGAGCCCACTGCTAAATCCCACCACGCCCTAGGCAGTTCTCCCTGACTCGCAGACAGCTGGGGAGGGGTCGTCAAGCCCTTGGACATGGTCCATGCTGTCCCTGCTGTCCCTGCTGCCCCCGCCTGCTAGCTGGTTGGACTGCCTCATTTGCCTCTCTTAGAGAAAGGGCACAGACGCACAGTGGGACCAATTCCAAAAAAGACGGTCAAAAATGTTAGAAGTGAATAAAATGGTCTATCAGGCCACATATTATGAAATTTCATTGATCGGATGGTTCATCTTCTCGACATCACCGACCCGTAAGCTAGAGATCCACTACCGAAACGAGAGGTGGGGCACCAGTCGTCGCAAGCACGCTAACGTTCTCAAAGACAGCGTGCTTGCACCAAGTGGTGCCTCATTAAATATCAATGGCTAGCGTCGCCAGTGTAGAGTTCTATTTCTATGAGCACTTTCACAGGTATTCCTTTAATTATCAATTTCTGTCGTCGCCTCTTTGCAGTGCTAACGGAAAAATATATTCCATTATTAGAAATTGTAAACATATAGAATGGATTTTATTTCGTCCCTACACAAAGTAAAGCTGTAGAGGCGCAAATCGTTTCTTGATATCACGGTTCATGTGAAAAACTCATGATCTTTTTACAAAGTAAGTATGGAAAATTAGACGTAGGGGTCAAATAAAATACTCTCCCTGCATTGCGACTAAACATGACATGACTTGATAGTTTGTCCTACTTCCTTTAACAATATTTTCAAAATCTCATAGCGCAAGTGCCTGTAAAAAAACATGAAGGGAGGGATGTTGAAAAAACCAGAAATAACGCTTACGTAATAAGTGTACGACCCCTAGACAATTTTCAGCTGATGTCGCACCATTGTATTGGGGCAAATGAGAAGTAGAAGGAGAAGAGAAAACATATTGTGCGTTGCTTTTTATCAAAATTGATTGGCAAGACTGAAACGACCACTGTCAGTAAAACCGAAATAACTGAGCGGGCGGAGGGTGGCGGAACCTAATTTCTGCAGGATTGGATTCCTGACAAAAAATGAAACTACTGTATGAATTTCATTGATGGGTACCGATGGGTACCTTTTTGAATTTCACAATGAATACAGTAAGAAGATAATACAATAATAATTTTATACATAATAAAGACCGAGTACTTTCTGCGCGATCAAACATAATTTACGAACGTATATGCGTGGCTTTATTAGTTTTTGGACTACACTTTGTGATGGTGCCAAATATAATAGGTTTGGGTGATGTATACGCCGTGGCCAACATAATGAGGCAGTAAGATATATGTTACAAGATTTAACAGAATTAAAAATCGACAACATGCTCAACTTGTATTGACTGTAAAGGTAAGATCCACCCGAATAAAATGACTATTAACATAATCGTCAAGTATTCTACTAGCACCCCATGACTCAAGTTATCAATTTGGATCATTTTGAAAAAATGATTTTTGACCGTCTTTTTGAAGATTGGTCCTTCTGTGAGACGGAGTGCGCCAATTATTGAGGAATATGATGTGATTTTTGCATTGATTTTGTTCTGGCATTGCTACAACAAACAGTTTAAAAAATGTCGCAGCTTTCTGCGATAAATTACCGAAATTGACCACTTCAGCGGAGGTTCCGGAGCTCCCGGAGGACCACTAGATGGCCACCAGGGGTCGAGCAAGCGTCACTCAACATTGTTTTTTCTGTTATACTGCGATTACGAAAGATGATGAAAATTTCGCATCTCGCTGGAATGTATTCAAAGTAGGTGTTGCGATACTTATTTTCAATACTGCGCTTCCATACTTTTGGCGGGTAGTGTATATTATTTTGAAAAAGGTTTGCGAAGAAGAATCCACATGTTTTGAAGGGACTCGTACCCTCAACCTTTTATTCTCTAGATAGGCGTGATAACCCCTAATCTTCTTCTCTATATAATAAAAATGAGTCGAGTCGAGTCAAGTACGAGACATTGAAGACGACCTTACTGTTGAGGTCGAAATACGTATCTGTCAAGGTACAATTAAGTGGTGGAATTAAATTGGATTGTACAAACTCGTCTTACGACAAGTGAATAAAAATGAGTTAAGATTTCCTTCCTGACGATTTAACTCGCGAACGGGTTGACCGATTTGCAAGATTTTTTCTTAAATCGATTCGTTTTAGGATCCGCAAGGTTTGTATATACAAAAAAAAATGGTTAATTTAACGGGGAAATGTAAAAAAAATCATTAGAATTCAATTTTGGGTCTGCTGTTGAAGAGAACAAAACAAACGCACGGAAATTTTTAAAAACATCAAACTTTTTTTGCTTTGTTATTTTTGGAAATCCTACGACATTTTTAGATTTTTTATGTCATGAGCATCATTGAACATCTATTGTAATACTCAAGTCGTCTATAGATGTGTTGGATGAGCTGTCTGGTAGACCAACAAAGCGAAAATAGTAGCTTTTCTTTGTTTTGACTGTAAAATAGATTTTTTTTGAAAAAGCTAGCCCCCAGAATATTTCCTTACATACGCCAATGCATTTTGGTTAAACATTATTAAAACTTGTCTACTATAGTATACCGTGATAATATCAAAAGATCATTTTCAGAATCTAACAGTTTGTGGAAAATCAAAAGCATCAAATTATTTATGCAGAGACTTCTCTTCTATTGAAGCACTTCTTTGCTTTATAGCTCGTTCAATCGCAGTCATAAAATAAATAGAGATAGTTTGATCCGCAGTTCACATGCAATATAGAAAAAATGCAGAATAATCCACGTAGCAGTGATTTTCACAAGAAAGGGAAAGCGTCAATTTTAAAAACTGATAAGAAAAGCATGTTGGATTTTGAAAAGTTTGTTTCTATAGACAAAACATTAATCAAACCGAATGTTAACTTCAATTAAGTGTGAATCACAAGTAAAACAAACATATATCATCTAAATTCGATGGGATGGGTCAATTGGTGAAAAACAGTATGAGTTTTTGAGCCGACTATAAAAAGTTTAATTTTGGAGTGATTTTATAATCTTCATGAGCACTACCGAGAAAGGCAAAATCCAGTCCGGAACGTGACTGCTTGACACGTGGGAGGGACATTCGTGGGATCATCAGCAATGGCATTCATCATTATATCCGAATGTTGAAAGCTGTCGCACGTACGACCTTGACTATGAAAAATGTGTGTAATAGATGTTACAGTTTCATTTAGTTTTTTTGTGCGGTAGAATTTGTTTTGTAAACAGAAAGTTTCTTATTGGTAAGGGTTCTAAATTCAGAGCAGCTATTTAGAAGAGATGCGTTGAGACTGAGAAAACATCTGAGCTAATTTGAGATTGTTATTGTTGACGATGTTGAAGATATTGGAATAAAAAAAAATTATATACTTAATTTTACCAAGTATGTCAATTGTTTTATACTTTAATTCATTTTAGTTAAAAGTTAGTTGTATTATGATTTGATGAATCACGAGTTAATTATTTCGTGCATTCAAAACTGCGCTAAAGATTTTATGTGTGATACTCAGATTCAGTTTCCAAGACGATTATTGCTAATCTAGTTTATTTTAATCTCAGATATAAATGAATGCATGATGAAACACGTTCCAATTACGGAAATTATTGAGTGCGAAGTTTCTTCGAATTCCAAGAGCATACAGTATAAGTTGAAGTGCCAAATGAATACTAAATAAGTTGCGAAGTAGCAATATCCCATTTATGGGATGCAATGCCAATTAGAAGAGAGGAAAGAAAATGGAGTCTAGTCCATTTCTGTAGATCACCGTCATAGGAGTAATGCATCAGTCAGTAAATACGAGCCACTGAAATTTATTATTTGATAGGCTGAATTATGTAACTGTTGGAAGCTAATGTTCCATCATGTTTTAGAATCGCCTCATTAAAAATAATGGTTACAACATTATGTAAATAGATTGTTTATCCTTCCTAGTGAATTGGGGTCTATTTTGGCCCAGAGATGACTTGAAAACGTTGCAGTTTTGTAACCAAATGAGATAGGGTTTTGACTTTTTCTGACTTTTCCTAACTTTTGGAAACAAAAATTTTTGGGTGGTAACCAGCTTTCTACGACCTCTAGAAATGCCACAACAAAATAATTGACACATTGTGCATCAGCGGGTAAAAAAATATCCCAACTTGATTTCGCTCCCAAAAGTTCATTTTCAAACCGATTTTCAACATTTTGGAACCAAATTGAAGGTATGGATTTACGTACAGATTTTAGCAATATGGCCATTCTGGTTCTTAGGAATCGGTTTTGAAGGAACATAGACTTTCAGGACAATTTTTTGCGTGCTTTCTTGCCTTTCGAAGGGTAATTTTTTAAATGCTCACGAATTTTCGTAGCAATAATCCCAAGAGAATGTACCCATTGTATATATTCGGCGATCAACACAATTCCTAGTTATTTAAGTGTCCTGTGCTTCCGGAAGATCCGAAATGGAAATGGCCACCGAAATGGGGAACGAAACGTCCATAAAGTGGTAACTATGCTAAGCTACTTCGCAAACTTGTGAGTAATGTCGTTTTATGAAATTCGAAAATGTCATTTTCAGTGGCACCCTACTGAGTAGCCACCGGAGGTTCTTTCTAAGATCCGGAACATCCGTAGAAATGTTCAATTCACTAAACTCACCATAGAAGGACGCGGCTTTTCCAAATAGGTTCGATTCCCGGTCCGGTCTTTGAAATTTACTCGATTTCCCTGGGCATAAAAGTATCATCGTGTTAGCCTCATAATATACGAATGCAAAAATGGTAACTTTGGCTTATAAACCTCGCCATTAATAACTGTGGAAGTGCTTGAAATCACTCCTCACGGAATCCAAGTTTCAAAGTGCTTGCGTTTTCGAGGGCACACCACTCGATACGGAGGCGGTGCACAACTGTCATTTTTGTTGATTTAGCTTAGCTGAAAAAATAAAAATGACAGTTGTGCGTTGGTTCCGTATCGAGTGGTGTGCCCCCGAAAACGCGAGCACTTTGAAACTTGGATTCCGTGAAAAGTGACCTTAATGAACACTAAACTGCGAGGCGGCAATGTTCCAGTGGCGGATGTAATGCAAAAGAAGCGAATAATAATAAGAAGATGCTATTAGTATTAAATATATGTCATGAACTATTTTCCAAACCTTAGTAAATAAATGTGGCTGAACCTATGTCCAACTAGATCATAGTTGCTGCCTTTATAGACCACCTGGTCATAAAAATCAAAAATTATAAGGTTTGTTTGACATGTGCACAGCCTTATGTGCCGACACCTTCCTAAAACAATTTTATATACCGATGGCATTATAAAAACAAGGCCGAATATATTCAATTACTCAACGCAAAGAAATTTAAGCAATCAACATAAATAAAAAATGTTGCATGTAGGAATTGTTGGGTTAATTTACTTTTCATCAATTTAAAAGTTATGTGAAATATCGCATACCCTTATCACGGTTTGGCGAAACCGGCGAAAACAGCTTAGTCAGATTTACTTAACTGGAGCGCGGTGGATTGACATGTTCAAACGTGCTCACATATTGGACAGTGTGCGATATAGCGGTACATAGCCGCGATCGTCATTGATGATGATGCATTGGCGCATATGTATAGGACACTAAGGAAAGAATTTGTTTGGGTGAGGAGCGCGGAATAATAACTTAGTCAAAATGATAGAGACAATAAGAGTCTTCATTGAATCTACATACACGTATACAGGTGTATTGATTTAAAGGGGTTTGTTGCCCAGTATGAAAACAGAGAGAACATGATTTTGTTCTTACCAATATAAACTTGAAAAGAAATATTGATATTGGGGTCTTAGTGGTTCGGGAAAAGGAAGAGCCGACCCGAAGGTAATGATTCTTTAGGGAAAGGAATTTAATTCAAAGCCCAGTTGAAAGAAAGAGAAAATATTGATTGATTGATTTTAAGAGCATACTTAAAATCAAAGAGTAATACAAGCGGTAGCTGTTAATTGATCGGCGGTATGGTACGCTGTTTTACAAAGAACCCATGCTGGGTTCGAATACAGATTTTAAGTGAATGTTTTCACAACTCCGTTGGTTTAGTAGTATCATGCATTATGAAACATTTGGGACTTGTTGAACATTACTCTGTGAGACAGCAATGTTCAAGTTTAAATGTAAAGAAAGGGCAGGACTTAGAGATACTCATTTTATACAAAAATTATATGAATTAATACATTAGTAAATTGAAGTAGCCACTTGAATGTGTGCTCGAAATAAGAGAGTTTTAGAGAGTGAAAAGCGAACAGAATGTTTCCAAGAGAATTTCGAAGAGAACATCCAAAAAGAGGCAAAGTTTCGTAAAGCATGGAAGCCCAATGTGAATTAGCTAATCTATGACAAGAATTAAATAACTATTGTAAAAATTTGGAATAAAAGGAAGTTGATTCGGAATTTATGGATTTTTCAAATAAGCTGATGAAGCATTTCGTGCAAAAGAACTTTAGGAGCATCCATAAAGAATGCAAAGTTGAGTAATGAATGGAAGCCAAAACTTAAGGATATTTACGAAGTTTAAATTAAAACCACATAGTCTGAATAGATAAATGTGGGATGAGGAAAATGGTTACGTTATTTAAGGATTCTTGGACCTTTCATGTGGTCCAAAGTCCAGTCTGATGCAATTCATGAAATCATTATGAAATTCAGAACTCGGATTGACTATATATACCCTGCGCTTTTCCAAGCTCGGGGTCAGTCCCAAATATTCAGCAGCACCTTTATTGGAATTCAGCGCTTTCTAGGTTTCCCTAGCCGGCCTACCGAATACTCCAATTGAATCAGGGGGTCAGTCCCAAATATTCAGCAGCACCTTTATTGGAATTCGGCGCTTTCTAGGTTTCCCTAGCCGGCCTACCGAATACTCCAATTGAGTCAGGGTCAGTCCCAAATATTCAGCAGCACCTTTATTGGAATTCGGCGCTTTCTAGGTTTCCCTAGCCGGCCTACCGAATACTCCAATTGAATCAGGGTTGTCCCTTAGACACCTCGACACTCGTGACTAGTGCACGAATCGAGATCTAAGTTTAAATTAATTAAATTCTTGAAAAAAAGATAAAAGTGAACAGTTAAATAGTCCGTCGCGGTAAAATTGAAAATCGGTGTAAGAGTCTCTTGATAAGTATCGAAAAAAAGTGTTAGAAACTTGTGAAAACTTCATACGGAAAATAGTGCGAAATCCGTTGAAATGGATAATATTTGAGTTTAATTTCTAGGGAAAAAGTGTAATTATAAGAAACAAGTGTTACATAGTAGAAGAAAAGTATTATTGTAAGAACTAAATAGTGTTACATAAATAAAAAGTTCTTATTCCAATCGTAATTGAGTGTTTGAACTAGAAAAACCGAAAGACCAGTGCCGCGCCGTCGGCCCCGAACACTTCATATATCGTGGTAGAAGCGTCTTAATATTCCGCTCGGGACATTTGCACTCCATTTCCACTCCATTTCCACTTCGTTACATATGGTGACAGCGGAAAAAGACTGTTTTCGCAACAGAGGAACGCTAATTTTTGATTAAGTGAAAATCAGTGCCGAAGAAAATAAGAACAAACATCAGATAAGTAGAAGTGGTTTTGCGGAGAAAAAATACAGAAAACGACCACAAGATCGAGCACCAGGTCTTAGATATGGAAACAACAATAATACATGGAATTTTAATATGGTAAGTAACAAACCTTTTTCTTTAATTTGAATGCCTTAAAACATGTTGGATATTATTTCTCATCATCAATAGTGAAAATATTTGCTGATTTTGACATTATTCAAATAAATGTCAAGTTTGGACGATTCATTTGAAAAAGACTCTGAACAATTAGAACAAATTCGAGAATTCTTTTTTAAGGAATTCGATAATTTAAACAAAAATAGAACCAGAACAAGGTCTTTACAGGGTATTTTTCATAAATCAGAAATCTTAAAAGCGGCGTTAGAAGAATTCGAGAACATTGTCCAAAAATATGAACAATTAAACGAAACTGAAATTTGGAATGATTTAACAGATAAACTGGATATTGTGAAAAAGAAATATGAAAATTGTATTCAATTATTAGAAAATACCAAAACAAAAAGAAATACGGAAAAGAACTCTGAAATTCAAGCAGGAAAATTTCATAATTTGAGGAATAGACGTGTAAGTGTTAGTGAAGATCATTTTCCAATTAGTATTGAGGATTTTTCGAATCTGAACGTGTCCATATCTGGCACAGATTTATATTTTGGACCAATACGTGATCTTAATCTTTTATCATCTACATTAAATAACGCTGATCAATCTGAAATCGATACCAAATCTTTGATATTAAACGAGCTACAAGAATTTAGTGTTAAATTTGAGCCGGTATACAAATCATTCTTGAACAAAATGGCTTACGAATTCCCCACAGAAAAAGCAATTAAATGCATTCCAGAATTTCGAGGAACAGCAGCTGAATTGGATGGCTTTTTGTTCCAAGCAGACTATTTTGCAAAATTCATTCCACCAAGGAATGATCAGAATGAGATCCATGAAACCGAAACGGAACTCATTCATGTAATATTATCCAAATTGAAAGGACCAGCAGCATTGCATTTCAAACGAATACATGCCGATACTTGGGTAGAAATTAGAGATAATTTGCAAAGAGAATTCAAAGGAAAATTGAAATTAGAAGAATTGTTTCAAAAGATTGAAACGTTGGAACAAGGGAAAACAGAGACCTTTCAAAGTTACAAAGATAGGGTGCTTACTATGAAACAACACATTGATGAATATGAAGCGAACAGAGGGGCAGGGAAAATTCATACGCTCTCAGAAACTTACGACTCCATTTCTTAGGAGGGCTTAAAACAGAAACTTGAAAAACTTAGCCAAAGCACATAAGGAGGATAGTTTGGAAAACTTGATAACTTATCTGCAGGAGGAATGTATAGATGTGGAGCAGATAGAACAAATTGAGCATAGATTGCAGGATGCTCATATTGCAGAATCACACAGACTTGAAAAAGAAGAGCAAAAATTTAACAACCAAAGAAAAAACTTCGGAAATTTCAGAAACAGAAACAATTTTTACAGCAACAGAAACATTGACCATGACGACAGAAATGATCAAAGGAATAGAAATAATGACAGAAACCATTTCAATGGGCAATCTAATAACTACCAGCAAAATCAGAACTACGGATATCCGAATAATAATAGTTATCGAAATCGAAATGATAGCTATTCAAGAAATGACAGACATTACAATTCCCTCGCAACGAACGAAACAACTTTGAACAAAATTCTTACAGAAATAACGGTAACCAATATGACAACAATCATAGCCAAAACAATAGAAACAATTCGAATCAAAATTATCGGAATGAATCACCGCATCAAAACAACGGAAATAGAAATTACTTTAATACGAACGGAAATTCAAACTCTGAAAACAGAAGATTCGAACCATTACGTGAAGGAAACTGGAATGACCGAAATTTTGAATACAATCAGAAGCAAAAAAACTAAACCATGGGGGTTTGGATAGGAAAAAGATAGACGGATCCCACTGTTTTTATACACAAGTATATGATACTGATGCACAATACGAAGAAGAAGAAACAGGAAAATTATTTGCAACAAGCCCTATGTATGGAGGCTTTTCAACCGGTTTTTATTGGAAACTGGCAACCGCAGAAAATCCACAATACAATGAGAGATACTACTTGGATACAAGTATCTGTTATAATTTCATTCATCAGAGCACCGCAATCAAAGTCGGAGCAACAAAAATAGACCCATTCAAACATGCATGGATATGCGTAAATGGTAAACAAGTGCCATCCATTGGAACAATATGGATTCATTTAACAATAGGAGAACTAATCATACCGACAAAATTCCACGTGGTGGATAAATTAGGAGTACCAGCCAAAATTGGGTACAAATTTGCTAAGGAGCATATCGAATCAATATACATGAATTTCGAGGAAACACGTTTTAAACTAAAAAGATCAGAGAACACTTCTCTAAATGTTTACGGATTTGTAAGCAAGGATTTAATAGAATATGAAGAAAGAGATAAGTACGAGAAAAACATCGATTCGGTTATCCAACAGAATAAGCAGAATTATGACTTTAAAAGCGATATAGATTCCGAATCTATCACAACAGAATCTTCGAAACCCGAAACAACTGAATCATTCTCAGAAATAATTGAACCAATAATGAATGAATCAGGTAGATTTGAACTTTTTTGCAAACAACAAGAATCAATTCGGAACCCACATAATGATGGTCTAGAAAATATCAACTTCAATGTCGACACAAAAGATAATACATGGAAAACATATCCTTACGAAGAGTTTGTAAAAGCAATGCCACAGCTTAGACAGATATCAATAAGATTGACGACAAAAATACTTGAGGAATATGAAACAGATGCTACATTTTTAATAATTAACAGTCTATCAGCTTATAAAGAACTGAAGAATTTCATCGACCTTCCGTATGGTCTAAAACCACATTTAAATGGAAGAATTTTTTCATTTCCTAATAAAAGAACTTGGGGTATATTAATGAATGGTACTAAGGAAACAGATTTTAACTCGAAAGTATTTTTCAAAGGACTCATAGATGGATTCCATAACGGTCCAGAATTTTCCAAGATGGCGAAAATTATTCAAGTATTCTCCTTTAAAGATTTACTCGACACATTAAGTTTAGACATTTTAAGATACATAGCAGACACATTCAATAAGGAATTCATAGTGTACACTGCAGATAAAGACAACAATGGAGGCTATACTTACGACAGAAAATTAGCCAAACTAAACGAGGACATGGGATTTGTATTTGTAGCAAAATCAGATAAAACGTGTGGTCATATAGAAAAGCCACAAGACATTCAAAACTCAAACATTGCAGCTCAAGTTACAACGGAATTAACTTATGATAATGATAAATATTTCATGGAGTTGGCGTCAGTGGACAAGCCCATGAATAAAGTAAAATATTTAATAGATACAGGTTCTTCAGTAAACCTATTAAGATATGATTTATTAAGCTATGTAGGCGTTAAAAGTTTTAATACGGATGAGATAATTACACTAGTGGGTATAGAAAATGGTAGTAAAGTAACACTTGGGAGAGCAGACGTAGAATTACTTATCAATGGAATAAGATTTATAACTACTTTTCACTTAGTAGACAATTTAATAATGCCGGGTATCATTGGAATAGAATTCCTTAAACAATATGTATCAAACATTAGTGAAAACTTCAGAACAATTACTTTGAAAGCGGGTGCAAACCATTTCGATGTTTCGATATCAAGTAGAAACAACAATAGGTACGTGCATACTATTAACAAAATTCAAACAAGTACATTGATCAATCAAAACACGTATTTTAACCAATCCGAAAATGATTGGCAGCATAATAATGATGAGATATGTAAACCAAATCAAGTTATCAACAACATGAGTCCGGAATATGGATCGGATCATGCAGATGAATATTATTACGACGAAACTACAATGATTGAATCTTCAGAACAAAATTGAATGATAATATGGGCGACAACGATATTGATGAATATGAAGAAAACGAATATCGGGAAGAGAATTCAGAAATACAATGGAAACCTGTGGATTTGGACTCCAACCAAGACTACAGCTTGGTAGAAAACAAGAATCGAAAGCAAATAAGAGGCAATGAACGCAGTAGTAAATTACTAGAAATAATCGACTTCAAGCATTTAAAGAAACCTAACTTCAACGCGATAGAAGAAATTATGGCGAAATATAGCGACGTATTTTATTTGAAAGAAGATAAGCTTACAATTACGAATGCTGCAATGCATGAAATTGAAACCACAACAAATGTACCAATTAATAAACGACAATACAGATTTCCAGAATCTACCAAGAAGCATATTAATGAAGAAATTGATGAAATGTACAAGCAAGGCATTATTAGGCCAAGTAAAGTCCATGGAATGCACCTGTGTTATGCATTCCGAAGAAAGATTTTGATGAAGAAGGAAACAAGAAATATCGAATTGTAGTAGATTTTAGAGCGTTAAACTTGATTACGAAACCATTCGTATATCCAATTCCATTAATAGATGAAATAATGGACAATTTGGGGGATAGTGCATATTTTTCAACCATTGACTTAAAGTCAGGATTTTATCAGGTCCCAATTCACCCTAAAGATGCAGCCAAAACTGCTTTCTCAACACCAAGAGGACATTTTGAATTCACAAGGATGCCAATGGGACTAAGAAACAGTCCATCAACATTTCAAAGATTAATGAACACAATAATTTACGAGATTAAAGATGTCAAAGCTATTGTTTATTTAGACGACATCATTGTTTTTGGAAAAACAATAGAGGAAACATAACGAAAATCTTATTAAAATACTTGAAGCTCTTAGAAGGCACAATTTGAAAAATTGAGCCTACGAAATGTCAAATTCTGAAAACTCAGTTAAAATTCTTAGGACACATGGTAGATAAAAATGGAAAACGACCATTAAATCATAATATTAAAGTTATTAAAGAAATGTCTGTACCCAAGACAGTGAAAGGAGTAAGATCATTTTTAGGAACTGTGAACTTCTATGGCAAATTCATACCTGGAATAGCCGAGAAACGGAAACCCTTGAATGAATTATTGGGGAAAAATGTTAAATTTGTTTGGTCGGATGACTGCCAAAAAGCATTTGAGGAACTGAGAAACTTTTTAACATCGGACTCACTCTTATCCAGACCAAATTATAAAGACACGTTTGTTATTACTACCGACGCGAGCGAACATGGCATTGGTGCGGTACTATCGAATGAAAAATCAATTGATAAACCCATAGCTTATGCTAGTAGGAGTCTTATAGGAGCAGAAAAAGGTATCATACAATCGAAAAGAATTACTCGCAATAGTGTGGGCAGTTCAGCATTTCAGACATTACATATATCATCAGAGGTTTATTGTCTATGCGGATCATAGACCGCTAATTTCTTTATGGCATTTAAAAGAAACTTCGCCAATTCTCACACGCTTAAGATTGAAATTACAAGGATTAGAATGTGACATTAGATACAAACAGGGAAAAGAGAACATTGTAGCAGATTTTTTATCTCGGCTTCCAACTGCCGAAAATCAATCTCTCAAAAACACTGAATCAGAGGAACAAATTATTGCTGTTGTTACACGTCAGCAACTTAAAAACAGCAGGAACTCAACTTGTTTGAATCAGTAAATGCAATAAAAGATAATAATTCGCCTAATACAAACATAGACAACGACAAAAACTTGCCTATTGTAACGGATCAAAATCAAATTAATGATGATATGACTCAATCATATGATATAGACAAAAATTGTGACGTTGAAGATTCCAATATGACCAACGCATACGAAGAATATTTGGAATCATCTAAAGAAAATTCAATTGACATAGAACAATTAGTAATTTCAAAATCACTAAAGGATGACTCAGCCGATATTAATATCGTTATTTTGAACAGTAGATCAAAATACAATGAAATTTCACAAATCACCAATTTACCGCATGGAATAAAAGACTTTAGCGAAAATGGAATACTATCGATTCCACAGGAAAACATATTTGGAATAATTGTTGACGGGAAAAGTAATTCAGTAATCAACAGCAGAAAGTTTTTCCAGAAATTAGATAAATGTTTAAGCGATAATGGAACTATGATTAAAGCTTCAAATAAAATTCATGTAACATCGTTTCGAAAAATAAAACAGTTTGATATATTAGAAATATTACAATTTCTAGCAACCAAATATGGCTTAGTTTTCAGCCTATATAACGCAGATTCCGAACGAATTCAAATTAATACTAATGAGATTGAAACAATACTTAGAGAATTTCATGATGCTCCCTTAGGAGGACACGTCGGGGCACGCCGGATGCGAAAAAGAATTGGATTAATTTTCGTGTGGCAAAACATGAGACGAGATATTGACAACTATGTTCGGCAGTGTGCCTCTTGTCAAAAGAATAAAATTGGTAAATCACACAAAATACCAATGAAAATTACTACCACTGCTTGTGAACCATTCGAAAAATTATACATGGATATTGTAGTTCTACCGGAATCGGAATGGGGGAACAAATATGGGCTTGTCATGCAAGATGACCTGACACGTTTTCTGGTGGTATCACCTATGAGCAACCAAGAAGCCGAAACTGTTTCAAGAACGTTTGTAGAAAATTTAATTTGCAAGTACGGGACACCCTTAGAATTGGTTACAGACCAAGGATCAAATTTTATGAGTAAATTTTCAAACACATTTGCAAAATTTTGAAAATTAAAAAGATTAATACTAGTGCTTATCACCCACAGGCAAATTTAGTAGAAAGATCTAACAGAGAATTGAAAATGTATCTTAGACAATTTGTAGGGGGTAATCCACAATTATGAGATCAACACTTAAACTACTTCTCGTTTGAATATAATACGACAAACAACGGATCAACGAATTATACACCGTTCGAACTCCTATATGGAAGAAAAGCAAGAATCCCGTCATCAATTTATACAATTACCGAGTCAGAATTAAACTATGATGACTACAGTAAAGAAATGAAAATAATGTTTAAAAGATTGCATGAAAATGCAAGACAAAATTTAATAATATCGAAGGAAAAACGTAAGGAAATTTACGATAAGAACTCTGACGAATGGCAGCCCATGTGGGGAGATATGGTTCTCGTTCAAGCCAACCCAACGGGTGCAGGACAAAAATTACAGGCCTTATGGAAGGGCCCCTATGAAATTGTCGCTTTTCCTAGCGAACAAACAACAATCATTAAAAATGGGAACAAATTGGAGAAAATACATAATAACAGATTAAAAAAATACAATAACTAATACCAAACATTTGATTGTTTTCATCTTCTCTAACCCTTTACAGGCTCTTAATAGCCAGTACACGATTGGGAGCATGCGAAAGTCCCAAATTATACATGGAAAAACTCAGCGATACTCGCATAATACAAGGAAAATTTTGCGTGAAGGTAAAATTGGACTTCCAAATGCTAAATAGTAAGATTGATTCTTTAGAAAATGCTTTCAAACTATACAATGAATCATGCAAAATGCTTGAAAAAATAACAAATATGAAATGTGGTCACCTAATAACAAATATAGAAATTGAATCTGAAAAAATTCATACAAAACAAATATTTATCAGAAAATTTTTCCCAAAAAGAGCTAGTAGAGGATTTTGGACCTCACTCGGAGCTATGGATTCAGACGATAGGACAAGAATCGACAAAAATATGGACAAATTGAGAAGCAACGAGGAAAACATCAAAAATAACTTAGATCATCAAAATTATGTTGTTGATGCAATGTACAGTTTACTAAACAATGCTTCGGATAAAGTGGAACAAAAAATGAAGTGGGTTTCAAAAAGTTTTAACAGTATGAAAGAGGAAATCGAAAAAGGCTTAAACTTCACTAACAATGTTAAAAAAATGATTTTTATAGAATCAGAATTAATTGATTTGGGAGTATGGATAGTACATTTAATGGAAAATGTTAAACAAAATCAGAAGAATTTTGTAAATATTCTATTAGGAAACAAATTAAACGTTAATGTTCTGCTGGAAATTATAGAACCAAATCAGTTCTTAATAGAACTTGAGAAATACGAACTGAATCTAGCAAGCGACATTGGGTTCGTAAGACAAAGTAACGGAGAAATAATACCAGACATATTCAACGTAATAGAATATGAATTTGAACTTACAAACAACCTAGAAATTATAATAAAACTTTTAATCCCATTAGCACGAAAGTTGAATTACGAATCATTTATAGGCACCGTATCGCCCGGTGTACATGGTCTTATATTGACATTAATAAAAATGGACTATGATATATTGATAATGAATACAGAATACAAATTGGGCTATATTATAACATTAAACGAATATGCCAAATGCAAACAACTAGGAAATATAAAGCTGTGCCATATTCGGAAGGCGCAAGAGAATTTGGAACAAAGTAAATTTTGCTTCACAGAATTATTATTTAAGAACAGTTCAACCAACTGTGAAACAAAAGTTTTAAAAACCACGAATGTTGTATGGATAGCAACCCTACAGCCAAATATTTGGATGTATGTAGCGCCGACTCTAACGACGCTTAACATATCACACGGAGAAAATATAACGAGCATAAATATATTAGGAACTGGAAAAATTCAGATGGAACTTGGAATGACCATTAGAACAGACCAAGTATCAATCTCGCATTTTGATATGGAAGACGCTAGTAAGGATATATTGGTGTATCAACCAGTATTAAACCTAACGGAATTTGGAATCGATCATCCATCGTATGATAAGATACCAACATTGAACGAAACTAATGTATTATATTCGTTCTATGATAAGAAAAAGATTATTTGATATAGGGATAAACGTCGAACAACTTAAGAATCAACGTACTGTTCTACAAAACTTAGTTTATGCACCTTTAAAGAATCCATGGTTTACTACCACGTCCATTGCAGTCATAGGAGGGTGATAGGTATATTTTATGTTGTTTCAAAGGAGAAATTTCTTGTTGCGCAAGAAAACTAGAATTCAACCCACAAGGAATTAGTAAAAAGGAGAAGTATAATAAAAGAACAGCATAGATAAAGAGCAACGTCATAGAAATAAAGGTGAGAATTTAAAATGGGGAAATGCAAGACAAAAAATAAGTCACAGACAAAAAGAAAAATTGATATACACTAATGACATAGAAACTGGGTTGAACAACCCAAAGAATACAACAACAATCGATGGAACGTTGAACAGAAAAAGACACAATTAGCCAAATAAAAGAAGAAAATGAGCTCACTCAAATAGCAACAATAAACGAAGGTACCGACACTCAAATTATTTCGAACACTATGGATAATAAGGAGAGGAAAATTATGGAAAACAAACAGAAGACGAAACAATATTTATCAGCAAATATATACTGAATATGGGAAAAGGAAATGTATTAAGCAGTTTTCACAAATATGACGAAGTAATGTTACAGTTGCACAAAAACCTTGAATGGACACCCATCAAAGCCTTAGCATGAAACAGAACGGAATTATTATCTTTGATTACTCTAAAAATATCATGGACTTTAAAAATGGAAAGTATTTCAGACACTTAATACGAAAAAATGGAAACATTAATTCAATTAAAGGTAATTGGTAATTATTGCTTTATTATGCAATAATCAAATAAATAAAAATAACCATAGGATAATTTACTAAATCATAACAAATTAGGTTAGGAACTTATAATTTTGCATACTAATATACATATGTTTATAGTACAACTAATAAATTTTCATTTGTTTTTTATTTTAAAATGTTTATAAATACTATGAATTAATCGCAAGGATTGAGTATCATTTCAGAAGCACGCCTAGAGCCATGATCGATGAGGGGGGAGAGGTTGTAGCAATTTCTCAACCAAAACCGCCCTAAATACTAAAGAAGTAAGTATAACACGATAGACGTAGCAACAAGTATTTTGCAGGAAGAAATTTTTATTGAATTTATACGTCCCCAAAAAACCTGCAGAAGACATTCATTGCTACAACACAGAGATAAATTTAATGGGAATAATACTGGGAAAACAAAATAATCGAAAAAAATGATAATAATAGTAAGTAAGGTTCATAATAAAATGTGATAAATATAATAACTTAAGCATATAAAAAGGTAGCAAGGAATTAATACCGAATCGAATAACTAAAGTAAGTGAAAAGTAACAAAGACTGTAGGAGCAGGTCCTTATATTTGCAAAGTCTAATAAAAATTATAGGATAGTGAACTATTCACAATAATTTGAGAAAATTTAAATATGCACAACTTACTCGAGAGACGGTCGAGATAGCATCTATTGAAGACGAACAGACGACATCGGCAGAGAAGGAAGACATCAACGGCTCACGATATACATACCATAGTTAATTGGTATCACCGCAACGACGGGTCATACGGTGGGTTGAAGATCGAGAGTGTGGGGGATCAGGAGACGGAAGACGAAATATTCGGAGGTTATCAATGAAGGCGAACTCAACCAGGAAGTGAAAGTGTTAAATACATCATACGAAATCAACAATACGAATTAAAATGACAAATAACAGGCGAAGACGGATGTGCATCATACGAAAACAAAAAGGCGGATTCAACAAGGCGATTGGAGATAAGTGAATGACAAGACATTATACAAAGCTGAAAGCAAGGACATATTCAGGAGCATCATCATACACAACCGAAAGTGCAAGAAGAGATTTTAATTCAACCCCTGGAGATGATTTTGGAAGAGTTAAAGTAACACAATAATGACAGAACGAGCAGATACAAGTCGCCTCACAAAGATAAAACCAACGTTAAGACGAAATTTTAGAACAATCAACAATTCAACAGTGTTCATCAATTTAACCAGACGGCCCCAAAAAAGTCAATTCAAAGCAGAGGTCCTAAGACTACAGCGAAGGCGGGTCTAACACAAAGGCAACTTATCAAGTAATCAAAATTTCCACAAGCTGAAGCCAATACACAGCGAAATTCAAAAAGCAACAACAAAGACTTCGAATCAAACACAAACAATGCGAACATCATGATAACGGTACAACATCTAAGAATCCATTCATTTAAGCAGTGTGACACACGTCAATTCATCACGACTTGCTAACTAGCAACTTATCTGAACGGAAGCAGCTTAAAACTATTGAAAAAGGCACTGTAATAACGTCAAACTATTACAATGTTACATGCAGAAAATCATTGAAATACAACTAGAGCAGAGCTACTTCTACTCCTCTGGAGATATCACGTCAGATTTATACAAGTGGCCGGTACAACAGCATTTTTGAACACAACAAACAATAGACATCATTTACCAAAACATCATCATGGCTTGGCCAAAACAATTTCATCGAAGATTACAAATTTAGACGGCAGTACAAAGGAACCCACACGAGAGGAGCAGCTTAAGAGGCGAAACAAGTAAGGCATCAGAAAGCACAAGACGATACGGAAGAATCAAACAGCAGACTAGGAACACACCCTGCACTCGAGATTTACAACCACCCAAGTGATCAACAACACTAATGATTACGAGGACGCAAGAGCAACACCAAGTAAAGGCGAGGCGATTCGAGAAGGCATCATCAGGTAAGAAACTCTCGAGAAAGTTTATGTGCAAATATGAGAATACTTAAAAGATTAGAGGAAATTAAACGGTCACACGACGAAAGAAAAAAAAAAGGGATATGACAGGGTGATTTGATAGATTAGAAGAACACGTAATAGATGCAGTATGGTCAGAAAACAAACAAACAAAAAAAAGTGTTTTTTATTAATAAAATAAGTTGATATAACACTAAGATACGGGTGAAAAATAATTTTGAAATAATACAAAGAATACGAATTAGGGCAAAATATTTGAAAAAATTGCCAAACGCATACAATTATATAGCATTAAAAGATTACAAGAAAAAAAAGATTGTTATGATAAATTAGAAGAATAATAGGGAACATGAAAATTGCTGTGGAATAATTATATATATTAACTCAGAAACGTATCAATGTATTTAAATCTTGGTCAAGAGAAGCGTTGAAGAATAACAAAAAAAAATGTTAGCTGAGCCATATCAAAGATCCAAAAGTAAACTTTGTAAGAAATTATTATTAGAAGAATTTATAAAAACACATACAGAACGAATAACATCAAGAGATTCTAACACTAAACTCCACCGAAAGTAAAATTCAGATATGACAGATAATAGTTAATGATTGATAAACAACGGACCATTGAATGATTATATAATAGAAAAATATATATGTTTTTGGCCTACCCTAACAAGCGAAGGATCATTTTCTTAATGAACCTTCACCTCGTTTAATGTGGGAGGAGATGAACGGCCTTGAGATCCTTCATCACTCCTCATATCGGATCACAGGATATATCGTAGGAATCTTTAAGCCAAACATAGAAGAAAGCGTAAAACTTAGAGACAGACTCAGCTGACCTATTTTCATGCGATCAGCTGATCCAAAACAAATTAAAATAAACGATCGGGCATACGAAATAATATACATACAAGAAGGCAGAAACATTGCCACTGGTTAGGGACCAACGCCCTGCGATTCATATACGGAGCATCATATTTCAAGTTTATTAGTGGCAATTATTGTACGCAGGGAAACGTTCATTACCTTTCCCAACGTAATGGAACGACAAGTACGTTATTAAGGGTCAATGTAGCATAAAATCACTATTGACAATATAATTCATTTTACTTTCGACCGTTAACTTGAAATGGTCGATATATTTACTCGGATTTTCCGGCGCAAACAATTGAGCATAATCTACTATATATGCTCAACTCGATGGGATGGAAGGATATGCACAGCCTTATGTGCCGACACCTTCCTAAAACAATTTTATATACCGATGGCATTATAAAAACAAGGCCGAATATATTCAATTACTCAACGCAAAGAAATTTAAGCAATCAACATAAATAAAAAATGTTGCATGTAGGAATTGTTGGGTTAATTTACTTTTCATCAATTTAAAAGTTATGTGAAATATCGCATACCCTTATCACGGTTTGGCGAAACCGGCGAAAACAGCTTAGTCAGATTTACTTAACTGGAGCGCGGTGGATTGACATGTTCAAACGTGCTCACATATTGGACAGTGTGCGATATAGCGGTACATAGCCGCGATCGTCATTGATGATGATGCATTGGCGCATATGTATAGGACACTAAGGAAAGAATTTGTTTGGGTGAGGAGCGCGGAATAATAACTTAGTCAAAATGATAGAGACAATAAGAGTCTTCATTGAATCTACATACACGTATACAGGTGTATTGATTTAAAGGGTTTGTTGCCCAGTATGAAAAACAGAGAGAACATGATTTTGTTCTTACCAATATAAACTTGAAAAGAAATATTGATATTGGGGTCTTAGTGGTTCGGGAAAAGGAAGAGCCGACCCGAAGGGGTAATGATTCTTTAGGGAAAGGGAATTTAATTCAAAGCCCAGTTGAAAGAAAGAGAAAATATTGATTGATTGATTTTAAGAGCATACTTAAAATCAAAGAGTAATACAAGCGGTAGCTGCTAATTGATCGGCGGTATGGTACGCTGTTTTACAAAGAACCCATGCTGGGTTCGAATACAGATTTTAAGTGAATGTTTTCACAACTCCGTTGGTTTAGTAGTATCATGCATTATGAAACATTTGGGACTTGTTGAACATTACTCTGTGAGACAGCAATGTTCAAGTTTAAATGTAAAGAAAGGGCAGGACTTAGAGATACTCATTTTATACAAAAAATTATATGAATTAATACATTAGTAAATTGAAGTAGCCACTTGAATGTGTGCTCGAAATAAGAGAGTTTTAGAGAGTGAAAAGAGAACAGAATTTTTCCAAGAGAATTTCAAAGGGGACATCCAAAAAAGGGGGCAAAGTTTCGTAAAGTATGGAAGTCCAATATTAAGGTTGAATTAGCTAATCTATGACAAGAAATTAAATAACTATTGAAAAAATTTGGAATAAAAGGGAAGTTGATTCGGAATTTATGGATTTTTCAAATAAGCTGATGAAGCATTTCGTGCAAAAGAACTTTAGGGAGCATCCATAAAGAATGCAAAGTTGAGTAATGAATGGAAGCCAAAACTTAAGGATATTTACGAAGTTTAAATTAAAACCACATAGTCTGAATAGATAAATGTGGGATGAGGAAAATGGTTACGTTATTTAAGGATTCTTGGACCTTTCATGTGGTCCAAAGTCCAGTCTGATGCAATTCATGAAATCATTATGAAATTCAGAACTCGGATTGACTATATATACCCTGCGCTTTTCCAAGCTCGGGGTCAGTCCCAAATATTCAGCAGCACCTTTATTGGAATTCGGCGCTTTCTAGGTTTCCCTAGCCGGCCTACCGAATACTCCAATTGAATCAGGGGGTCAGTCCCAAATATTCAGCAGCACCTTTATTGGAATTCGGCGCTTTCTAGGTTTCCCTAGCCGGCCTACCGAATACTCCAATTGAGTCAGGGTCAGTCCCAAATATTCAGCAGCACCTTTATTGGAATTCGGCGCTTTCTAGGTTTCCCTAGCCGGCCTACCGAATACTCCAATTGAATCAGGGTTGTCCCTTAGACACCTCGACACTCGTGACTAGTGCACGAATCGAGATCTAAGTTTAAATTAATTAACTTCTTGAAAAAGATAAAAATTGAACAGTTAAATGTCCGTCGCGGTAAAATTGAAAATCAGTGTTAGAGTCTCTTGATAAGTATCGAAAAAAAGTGTTAGAAACTTGTGAAAACTTCATACGGAAAATAGTGCGAAATCCGTTGAAATGGATAATATTTGAGTTTAATTTCTAGGGAAAAAGTGTAATTATAAGAAACAAGTGTTACATAGTAGAAGAAAAGTATTATTGTAAGAACTAAATAGTGTTACATAAATAAAAAGTTCTTATTCCAATCGTAACTGAGTGTTTGAACTAGAAAAACCGAAAGACCAGTGCCGCGCCTTCGGCCCCGAACACTTCATATATCGTGGTAGAAGCGTCTTAATATTCCGCACGGGACATTTGCACTCCATTTCCACTCCATTTCCACTTCGTTACACATGATGCATCATCTTGCAAGAAACTTTTGAGCAAACGTTGCCAAAAGATACAACCAAAGTCAATGAGTCGATGATCTAGGTACAACTCGATATCGACACATGGAAATCATGCCATATTTGAACATATTTTCTGGGTTACTGCGATGGTCCTTTCAAATGGCTTTCCAAGAATTTTCCATTCCACATCACGATATTTGCGTCGATTGTCCCTTAAATACCGACTCATGGAGGTTCAGAAAAATAGGTCCTGATATATCTAATTTCCAGTAAACAAATATTTTTTGAAAAAGTAGTGTAGTGGCATGCATTTGATTTGAACAAAATATGAACACCACCTATTGGACGAATTCTGAACTTGGAACTATAGCATTTCTCCATATATGTATTATCTGAATCAGGGTTAACAGACTTCACTATTCCATTTACTTCCACTAAAATCACTTTATATCAACACATACGTATTTCGTTTTCTACTTGAAAACTTCTTCAGTTTTTTGTTATCGACTAAAGAGGTTTTCAAGTAGAAAACGAAATAGGGGAACTGTTCCATTTTCCATCTCACTGAACATATATTCATCTCATCGCAAAACAGAGAAATACAGCACCAATCTTGTCGCTTCTTTTTGCTAACATACGTGCTCATTGTTGAAAAAAATCACATAAATAAAAAACAAATCAAATTCCTTTTCTGATGGTACAAAGTGATTATAGTGAAGGTAAATGGAATAGTGAAGTGTTTTGTCACCATCTTATGTTCGTAATTTTGAAAGTTGTATATTTCATACAACATCGTTGAAAAATGATCAATTCCCTCCTGGATTACAAGTCATACAATTCATGGCTAAAAACCATATTATGTTTTAATTATTCCACTCAAACTCATTCCACAATCAGAAAACTGTTGAAGAGTGAAGATTTGAACCTGTCATGATCTAGCACACATTTGGATGACTGGCTGAGCAAACAAAATTCTGCATTAATTTACCCACATATGTACATACTCATACACACATGCAAGAGCTGCATGACTACACTGACATCCGCCTGGCGTAGTCGGTTTTCCACCCCTAACAGAAGCAGACGTGAGTCACAGCCACGGTTTCCCGCAACGTTGAAACAATGTGACAACCACATGATGGCTGAGCCTAATGGAACTTTTCCTCACTTTTCCAGTGAACAAGTTCGCGCACGTCTTGTGTGAACGAATATGTTGGAGAGCACTTTAACGACTGGATGGTGGATGTGCCGTAGAAGGACAATGAAACCGAAAGTGATACTGACGGCGAGGCTGCGTTTGTTGTGGTAATGGTAGGGGAAGAGACCCCAAAACGCCCCCCACGATGCAAAACGCCTTTTGTGGTTTCCCTCATATTTACCGTCATTAATATGTCCGTAACAAAACTAGATCTAAAATTATGTAGGATAGGCGAAGAAAGTTTCAAAATAGTGCATGGGAAGGTCGGAAAAACTGAAAATTTCCACATTTTGAAGAAACATCTAACATTTTGGCGAGGCAAAACGCCCTAGTGGCAATAACCTACAAAGTACTTGCGTCTCCACGGACTATCCATATTAGAATGCTGATTCGCCGGCGCGTGGTACTTTGTTCCCTAGGAGCCGCCAGCTGAAAGGCGTTTTGCCTCATGAGTTTTCCGGCAACAAAATATCACCACTTTGTTGAAATGTGAATATTATCAATATGATTGAGATTTTTGACAATTTTTGAATGGCATCAACTAGCTATCTTGTTTAACTGATGCATAATGTAAAAATACCCATGAATAGCGTTACAAATAAGACAATAGAGCAGTGTTTGCTTAGCTAGGGCATATTGCCCCCCCTTCCCCTACCAGCCTAACTGCAATCAACTCTGCAACTACGGTAGCCTCGTGAAAGTTCCACCGCTCTTCACTGTAGCAATGGAGACGGTTGGTACTTTTATGTGAATCACTGCAAAACGTGGGTTGCACATGTTGGTATGTAAACCAAATTTATAAATACCTATAACAAGTGCACCCAAAAAACAAACCTGACAATTATTGTATAAAATCATGGCATATACAATTCTGTAAGCTTTTTATACAGATATTGTATTAAAATAATACAAATTTGTATTATTTCAATACAACACTTGTATTAAAATCTTCCGAAATTGTATTTGAAAAATTATTATACAATTTCTGTAAGGTTCTTATGCAGAACTGTATTAAAATCTGCCATCCGCTGGTTGGGTGATGCAAAAGAAGCAAAGGAATGCAATTGAGAAGAGTCGAATTTTGTGCAACAATTCCTCTATGATATACATTTTTTTGGACCCACCTTAATACATTTTTTAAGAGTTGTTTTCTGATTTCTCACATTTCCTTGCAATCTGAGCAATACATACATTACATATGTTGTCAATAAGTGTCTTACTTATACATATATTACCAAGTAAATTCATTTAATTGTTTATTTCAATCAAATTGTTCTGAATTGTGCTTAATAATGAAAACCTAAACTTAAATATTGTGTGTTATCAGGCGATTCTGCTTAAAATTGCCAATACTCAATTTCAAGCATGAGCAGAATATCACATGTATGCATACATTTTCTTGCTACTAGGGACATCAAATGTATTAAAAAGTTTATTATTTCCATGCTTCACATGTCAACACATTGTCAACCCACATTTAGTCCCTATAACTTTTGAGTTTTGGTCGACACCCACTGGAAAGGACATATGTAGCTGCATAATTCAGTCGTCCATCCGTTACAGTGTAGGCAGCGGAGAAATAACCGAGCAGCACTAATGCAACTTCCGTTTCAACAGGCGAACACAAGTGGATTCGCCCCGGTAGGATGCTATTTGCATCAACTCATCCATATACGCTGCCAGGGACCACGTACCACACACCGGATGCACCAGGTTCTTCTCTTTACCCCGTGAGCTGCCATGGACCCTACGTGGGAGAGCAATCTTCCTGCTTTAGGGTGGAGCTTCAACTTTATTATTGACACAGGAAACTTTCAATCAACAATAATAAAGCATAAATTAAAATGGAAGCGTAGTGCATTCTGGTCGTGATAGAAAAAAGGAAATCATGAAAGTTGGGTCCACCGTCAACAAATGGGTCCAACGGTTGTTGAGAATGAATCACTGGTTCAGCCACATAGAAAGCTTTGGTAAACTAAACAAACTAACTAAACATTATGATAAGCCTTGGTCTTGAACCTGTTTTCTGACTTAATCACAAGGAAATGTCATTATTTAACATATTTGTTTCCTCTTCTTCTTCTTCTTATTGGCATTACATCACCACACTGGGACAGAGCCGCCTCGCAGCTTAGTGTTCATTAAGCACTTCCACAGTTATTAACTGCGAGGTTTCTAAGCCATGGTACCATTTTTGCATTCGTATATCATGAGGCTAACACGATGACACTTTTATGCCCAGGGAAGTCGAGACAATTTCCAATCCGAAAATTGCCTAGACCGGCACCGGGAATCGAACCCAGCCACCCTCAGCATGGTCGTGCTTTGTAGCCGCGCGTCTTACCGCACGGCTAAGGAGGGCCCTTGTTTCCTCAACGTAGAATGTCATATTGAACAGTATCAAAATTAAAATAAAAGCCCTGATTTATCCACCTAATGGTAAGTCCATTTTTAGCCCAAAGTGCGTAAAGCTACGAAAAACATAAATTCAGTTCAACAGTGCATTATCATAAAATTGAACAATAATAATTGGACATACCAGTTCCACCCTAAAACCTTTACGATAACGCAGTTTTTACAACCAACATGATACGAGTTATGACCGAACGAGAAACTGTACATCATTTTTGATGCTCCTCTTTTATTTATTTATTCCGTGTGTCCTTACGTGTCTATTGAAATATGGACCACTCTGTAATGTACATTTAAGAAAAAGTTATCGGCAATTGATTAAAACTATCGTTTTTTCCACGGGTCAATTGTTATGAATTTACACGTCAATGGAAACAACGAGGCACATTTTCTTTTTGTTATTTTACGTAATATACGTAAGGCACTTGTTGCCGAGCATCCGGTTTTAGGTGAAGATTCCTCTACTCACTGCTAAAAATAGCAAATATAGTACGGATCGTGCTGACGTCTGGGTACCATCCCAGGCGGAAAATGCACCACAGGCTCGCTTACTAAACTGTGAACGGCCCGCAGAGGATACTCTTCCATAATTGAATTGCGCTGTTTGGCTGTATCATATTTTAAGGATATCTACACGAGGAGCAGACCAATGGAGCGAGTTCCAAAGATAAATGATTTATCTATCTTTGATACTTTGTTAACAAAATGCAGAACCCGTGGTTACATTCTACTTTAAGACATAGCAACCGTCAACCATAGCCGAGTTTCTCTCTTTATTGGCGTTACACCCCCACAATGCCCCCATCGAGACATTATAGCCTCACAGCTTAATGTTTATTAAATAAAAAAAATAAAAAAAATCTAGATCCCCTGATAGAACATTTTAGTTTACCCAGGACATGGTGGGTGTGTCTGTGGCATAGATATTGATTTTTATAAAACAATGTTCCCCTATAGAGACCGTGCCCAAAGAATTTCTGAGGATTAATCTTAGACAATTTTTGAAAGGAATCTCCGAAATAATTTTCAAAAGAACGTTCGAAGAAATATACATTGGGATTTTGTATTAGCTATCTCCAGGAATTCCTTCGAAAATTTCTCCAAAAACTTTTCTAAAATTCCCCCAAAAGTTTATTCGAAAAATTCTCCCATAGATCTCTTTAAAAAATAGAAATTCTTCTAATAATACTTCCCGGCCATTTATTTTGAAAATTCTTTTATTCTCTAAAAATTACTTTAGAGAATATTTTGTGAATTGAAAATCAGTTTGTTTAGACTGTTTTTGGCGTATACAATGAAATTTAAAAGAAAATATCCAATTCGGTGGATCATTCCCAACAATCATTGGTGGCGGGTCAAGCGCTAATATAAACAAAAATAGTCTTCTTCAGCTGAAAAACTAGCTTATTCAGCTAAAATTGTTTGTTGGGTTACTCACATTATTACCCACAAAAAAGACTACTACTAGAATCAGTAATTAGTATCACATACAGGGGTTGAGTGACTGGAACACCATGTGTTGCAGCGAACCGGCTAGAATTGCCACAGTGACAACCTACCTTTTATACATACTGCTCACCACACCATTAGACGAGTGTGGGGGAGCGAAAAACTTCAGTCAAAGTGAGCGATGATGGGAAAATTTTGCAAGACTTCTGAAAAGATCGTAAGTCATTTAAAAACATCCATTCTCTGTACAACGGTTTTGCTTGAAAGCTATTGTCTTTCATCTATAATGTGCTATTGGAAGGAAACCAGAAAAGTCACAACCATTTGGCAAAAGGGAAAGTAAACGGAGATTTTCTCGCAGACTGACCACTTTTTCAAATATCACACTACAAGAGAATTGCGGGAAGTTGCTTCTGCTGCCATGCAACGGCCTATGATGGGAGCATGAGGAAGACGAGAGCGTGTTGCATGGAGTCGGGTTTGAATAAATGAAGCCAAAATAGACCTGTAAGTGGGAGTCTATTTTTAGCTCCATGCTTCTGGCCACTAAACAAATCGATAGTGTTTTGTGTGGGACCGACCGGGCGTCCAACAGATGTCCTGATTCTGTATTTCTCTCTCTTCTTAATCTAACCCCTTATCCCAACACCATGCAGAGCGCTGGAGGGAAGCATGTGGGACTTATATGTATTTACCTTTCGACAAAGTGCTGTTTTATAGAGCATCATTGCGAGAGAAATATTATTGAATTTTAATGGACTTTCAAACGGAAATGACCCTTTGGAAGTGCATATTGCTCGTGCTAGCTGCGGTTATTCCTCTCCAAGTACAGTGCAGAGTAACGCACATTGAGCGGGGTACCGAGACTTTCACCCCAATTGCAGGAGTTGAGTGGTTTGGTTTACGAGTTCAACCGTCAAAAGCACATTCCAGTTCTGAGTTATGATGATGAAAGTGCAGTACAGCACAGTACGGGCGCCATTTAATGGAAATATGATGGCACATTTAGTAGCTTGAAATAATTAAAATTCGCACTGCCAATTAGATTTAGATTGCATCGGTTTCACTGTTATTGCTTGTTTTGGGGGAGTTCATGCTTATCTTCTTCTTCTTCTTCTTCAATGGTTTTACATTCCAACTGGAATGACCAGCTTAGTTAGCATTTCCACATTTTTTTTGTTGAAAGCTTTTATGTGTCCACTTTTTATATACCCACCTTTTCCATGCCTAAGCCTTGGAAAGGTGTAGAATTGATAATTCGGAGATGGCGTGTTCATTTCTCAGTCTGGTCTATATAGGATCTTTTCTAGTGGCAAACGTTCTTGACTCGACGGCATTGTGTATCCATTGTACTTGCCACCCAAGACACATTCTCCTGCAATGGCGGGCAAAAGAAAGCTTTATATTGATAACTGAGAAAATGCTAATGGAATAAGTTGAAAAGCAGGCCAAGTTCTTGTTGTAATGTAGAGCCATCGAAAAATAAAGATAGACCAAATACAGTAACAACTTTCGAACAAACACATACGGCAATTTTAGGCATAAAACTTGTCTCATTTCTTCAGCATGAATTCAATTGCTGTCAAGGACATAGAGAAGAGCTAGCTAGAGCTAGAGCTGTTACATGAAACCATAATATTGTGTATCCGGAATAAATTTTTACCGCTTTTTATACCGAAGTTGTATTTTTCTCCAGATACAGGCAACTTTCCCAACTTCGGAAGTAGTGCGCTGGATTCGCCTAAAGATGCGCTAAACAACGCATCAATTAGTTTGACAAATAAAACTTCGGAAGAAAGTTCGGTTCGGAAGTCCCGACTTCCGAATTCTAACTTGGTGCTACGCCGACAATAGCCTCATGTCATTCGCATGACTCGAACACAAACTAATGTTCGAAGAAACTGCCATATGTATCTAGATGGGGGCATAAATAATCGTCAATAGTCTTTGTGCTGCAATTAGCGAGTGTCGAATTCAACTCTTAGAACAAAACAAATTATGGAAAAGGTTAATTTGAAGATAGTTTGCAGCCTGGCTTGGGGTTCTGTCCCATGAGAATGGAAGGCTAGACATTATATTGACCCTAATTAATTGGAGTTAAGAGAATTGTATGGATTTCTACTCACTGTCATCGGATAGACAATAAAGCATTTCGCACAATATCGAATATACCTATAATGCGGCATGAGATCCTAAAGTGAAATAACTGCTTTCAAGCTTGGCAATGGCGTATGACAGGGCAGATGTAATAATATCATTCCACAGATTTTTAAAGTTCTCTGTGACTATGATGTGATACTTTAAAAGAAATTGAGTTTGGATACTAAATTAGTAAGCAATGGAAGAAAACATTATAATACGTTATGCTTTTTCCGTTTGAGATAACATCTGGATGGCTTGAATTGATGATATTTGATTTATAGCAAATTAATTATTTCTTTCAAGACATTGATTGGATTCATTTCAAGAACACTCAGGCTTTTTATATTCGTGGGACAATACATAATTAATTCGTGATTACGTGTATCCATCTTAGTCATTATTGTAGGGTTTGTGTAAATTACCATTAGCGTGTGATTATACATTAACACCGCGTGTCGATCAGTGCGCAGCAAGCCATGATTCGGCCCTTCTGGTCAGACCTCCGTGGCGTGCACACACACCCACGGAAAGCTGCTGTCATAACATTTCGCTCCGGCCATTTGAGGCCATACATTTTGGCGATTCTACCAGGTTATTTGTTGGATCCTGACGCTGATTTCAAAAGGTGAGTTGAATTCAATTTGTTAATGAGCTAATGTGTTAAATAATTTGATGATTAAAAAAACTAGGGGTTTGTATTGCCATAAAGCGTGTCTGGAAGACCGCTTAAAAATGGATTGTGGTTTGGAAAATCACAAAGCGTGTCTGGAAGACCGCTGGAAAATGGATTGTGGTTTGGAAAATCACAAAGCGCGTCTGGAAGACCGCTGGAAAATGGATTATGGTTTGGAAAATCACAAAAAGCGTGGAAGACCGCTGGAAAATGGATTGTGGTTTTAAAAATCACAAAGCGCGTCTAGAAGACCGCTGGAAAATGGATTGTGGTTTGGAAAATCACAAAGTGCGTCTGGAAGACCACTGAAAAATGGATTATGGTTTGGAAAATTACAAAGCGCGGAAGATCGCTGGAAAATGGTTTGTGGTTTGCAGGAAACTGCCGAGAAAAGGGTTGACAATCTAGAAAATTTCAAGGGTCATGAAGCATTGATTTTGGTTAAAATAAATTTAGTTTGAAATGTATAACTTGGCGACTTTAGTGTACATGAGACTACCAGTTAAGCTAGTTCTAAAGACATCTGAGAGATATGGGGATCTATCGTATGCTACAAAGTTGTTTGGAAGGCTAAATCTTGAAGGTTATTTTGGAAGTCGTAGCGGAATTATCCGTTGGATGAGATATCCAACATTCACGAAGCTCAAAAAACGTTGCCGTTGCATTCACAAAGTCATAAGTTTGGAGTTATTGGCTAATAGTACTGGGTAACATAAGCCTAAAATTTAGGTATATACTCAAATGCTATCTCATTTAAGTATGATATTTCATTTAAACGAAATTTCAGATAAATATCATATCCTAGGTCACATGTTCCTAAGCTACTTGTACATGCAACCCATCTAGCAGCATCGCATATTGCTTGCGACCCTCCCACATTGGCTTTTAGAATTTGGATAAAAATGAGTTCGCGTTAGATTGAACAAACCATTATGATTTGCTTCATATTCTATCATTATATTACTTTGAGTGGATTGGAATTGATTTGGAATTCGAACGGATTTAGATAGAATTTGGATTAGATTTTGGTTGGATTTGGACTTGACTGGAATGGATTGGAAATGGATTTGGATTAGATTTTGGTTGGATTTGGACTGGATTTGGATTGGATTTGAATTTGATTTGGATTAGATTTGGATTAGGGTTGCATTTGATTGGATTTGGAACAGATTTTGATTAATTTGGATTTGGAATGGATGTGGAATGGATTTGGATTGGATTTGTAATTGATTAAGATTGAATTTTAAATTGGATTTAGATTGGATTAGGATTGGGTGTTGATTGGAATTGGATTGAATGTGGATTGGATTTGTATTGTATGGATTTCATTGTAAAGCTATGTCCATTTAGAATCCGGAATCATTTATTGTATTGCAGCGGCACGCAAAGTGACCGCTGCAAGAATTCTTTTACAGCGGTTTGTCTACCTAGGCGCCCACTTGCTGTGGTATAAATTTCACGAAGCTTCGTGCAGCGTGTCAAAAATTATTCCAGATGGAAGCCGAATGGAGAAAAAAAAGTCTGCACACCCACGTTGATAACCCTGCTCATCGACGATGGAACCTACGTCAAATGGATTTCGGACAGCTTCCTAGCCGAAAATTCTACATGGTGATGGCACGAGGAGTAGTTGCTGCGAAGTTTAAGTTTGATTTTTGGACAAACTTGCAAAAAAACTGATGACTTTGGCAAGGGATATGCAACTGTGGGGCAAAGACCTAAGTGTTTGTGACGAATAAGACGATGGACTCCAAGCTGTACAAGGAGGAATGTCTCAAAAACCGCGGTCGACCTTCCATAAAGCCCATAAAGGTCTCGTGAAGTTTTGGCCAGATTTGGCCAGTTGCCACTACAGCCGGGAAGTCATCCATTGGTACCGCAATAATAACGAAGATTTAATCGATAAAAACATAAATCCACGCAACTGTCCACAGCTCCGACCCATCGAGACATTTTGGGCAGTAATGAAGCGCAAGCTTAAGAAAAGTGGAAAAAGTAGAAAAACAGTTCGGGACGCGACTCAGATGACCAAAATGTGGAACAAATGTGCCAAGGAAGTTGACACCGGAGGTGTGCAACTTTTGATGAGAGGAATAAAGAAGAAGGTGCGAATTATCCCTAGAAACAAGAAGAAATTATTTGTATCAATAATTTTCCCTTAAAGTACAGTGAATTACCCTTGTTTTGATGTATTAACCTTCTTTGTACGTCAATCCGTTACCGAGATACAGAAGATTTTATTATTCCGGATTCTAAATGGACATAGCTTTATTTGACAAAATCTCTAAATTTATTGTTCTCCATTCACTACATAGGTCCAAATCTAATGGCTGTGATAGATTTGTGGGACAAAATAGGAACAAAAGTATGAATCAAGATTCGTCTTTCGCAACCCATCATTGATCAGCCCACGACCTCCCTGGGAGTCGCGGCCCACAGTTTGGGAACACATGTTCTAAGCAGTTGTTAGGAAGCTCAACATCGATATATTGAAGGTCAGCTTGCTGGTATTACTATATATGAGGCTGATAGTTGAATTTAATGGATGGTAGGGTTAAGGCAGGGGCCCTCCTTAGCCGGGCGGTAAGACGCGCGGCTACAAAGAAAGACCATACTGACGGTGGCTGGGTTCGATTCCCGGTGCCGGTGTAGGCAATTTTCGGATTGGAAATTGTCTCATCTTCCCTGGACATAAAAGTATCATCGTGTTAGCCTCATGATATACGAATGCAAAAATGGTAACTTGGCTTAGAAACCTCGCAGTTAATAACTGTGGAAGTGCTTAATGAACACTAAGCTGCGAGGCGGCTCTGTCCCAGTGTGGGGATGTAATGCCAATAAGAAGAAGAAGAAGGGTTAAGGCAGGCATTTTCGTCTTATCGTCATAGTCGCACATATCAATCAAATAGAAGCTTTTTTGCCAAATTTATCCGTACCCAATCGTAAGCTTAGGCGAAACGTTCTGCTATAGTGGAGTTCTAGCAAAATGATGTTGCTTTCATTGATTTTAGCCCCTATGACGATGGACGGAAATACCTGCCGTGTCCCTATAAGATATTTAGATTACTGCTATAGTATAAAATGTTTCTTGTGAGATCAATACCATAATACCAGGTACCATTTTAATTTAACATTTGAATTATACAACATATTGACTTGCATTTTGTTGTTCTGCGATTGAAAACCACGATGATCAGCCAAGTTTATTTTGGAGTTCAGTTTTCAAAGGAAATTATGGGTTTCTCAAAAGCAACATGTTCATCTTCGTCTCGTGTAAATAACTTTAAAAAAAATCATTGCGTTTTATGCTAGGGGATTTTTTTTGCCTTTTTTAATAAGAGAAGAAGGTAAATGTGGGATTTGTGTATGTTACCATCAGCGTGTGATTATACATTAACACCTAAGCGTGTCGATCAGTGCGCAGCAAGCCATGACTCGGCCCCTTCTGGTCAGACCTGTCATAACATTTCGCTCCGGCCATTTAGGGCCACACAATTATTGTTTTGTATATTTAAATTAATAGTTGTTTTTGTATATGGTCGGGGTTCAGCCAAACCGCACCGAGCGGCTTTTCGACTGACTTGTAATATTTTGATCGTACAAGGACAACGGAAATAGTTTCATATCAATTTAAGCGTACATTTGCTGGGGGTTGGGGTTGAGGGATATCCGATACGATTTGCATTCAATTAAATCTGTTGAACGAAACTTTTAGCAGAAAAATCAGCAATTTTTCGTTGGCGCTTGGTGCGATTTGGCTGAACCCCGACCTGTAATTAAATTTAGGTATAGTTATTTACTCATTGCATATGTTTAATTTTAATAAATTCGACTTCTAATTTGAGATCCAATTTAGGAAAATTTTAAGTTATACCTATGAAAAAAAATTGCTATCACATACTTTCAACGGAGATCTTGAGGATGTTACCCTCAATTACATGTAGCTGAATTAAGGCTTAGTAAATTTGTTATTAATAGTTTAACAAAACAGATAATAAAGTTGTTCTTCAAAATGAGATGTAATAAAATGAAATAATAACTAAAGTTAGTTAAATTAGTGAACGTTTGTTGGATATGGTCTCCCGATGCGGAGTGCAGCGCTCTCTATAGGGTCTTGTGGATAGGGATGAAACGATACCACTAAGGTATCGATACTTTTACTTTCAAGTAGTATCGAATTAAAAGTATCGATACCTACTTGTATCATATGAGTACTCATCAATTCGAAGTAAATTTATTTTGTCACTCACAAGTCTTCTTCTTATTGGCATTACATCCCCACACTGGGACAGAGCCGCCTCGCAGCTTAGTGTTCATTAAGCACTTCCACAGTTATTAACTGCGAGGTTTCTGAGCCAGGTTACCATTTTTGCATTCGTATATCATGAGGCTAACACGATGATACTTTTATGCCCAGGGAAGTCGAGATAATTTCCAATCCGAAAATTGCCTAGACCGGTACCGGGAATCGAACCCAGCCACCCTCAGCATGGTCTTACTTTGTAGCCGCGCATCTTACCGCACGGCTAAGGAGGGGCCCTCACTCACAAGTAGTCATTCATAATTTATGTTGGATGAAACACTGAATAGTGGAAGGTTTGAGCACTTTCCATTACTATTTGTCCATCGATTTTATAATTAACTTATCTCGATAGTGTGTAAAAAGCGAACACATTTTAGATGTAAGCGAGTTGTTATTTAAATCATTATATTTATAGTTTCCGTATTTTTTAATTCATGTTCATATAGACTTCATATAAAATTCTGAATAACTAGAAAACAGCTGCAAATATTAGTGCAGCTCTAATATTACCCAAGATATTTGCCACTACTTTATTGTACCTTTGACAGATACGTATTTCGACCTCAACAGTAAGGCCGTCTTCAGTGCCTCGTACTTGACTCGACTTAGGTACAATAAAATAGTGGAATTAAATGGAATAGTACAAACTAGTCTTATGACAAGTAAATTCTTCTTCTTCTTATTGGCATTACATCCCCACACTGGGACAGAGCCGCCTCGCAGCTTAGTGTTCATTAAGCACTTCCACAGTTATTAACTGCGAGGTTTCTAAGCCAGGTTACCATTTTTGCATTTGCATATCATGAGGCTAACACGATGATAATTTTATGCCCTGGGAAATCGAGACAATTTCCAATCCGAAAATTGTCTAGACCAGCCCCTGGAATCGAACCCAGCCACCCTCAGCATGGTCTTGCTTTGTAGCCGCGCGTCTTACCGCACGGCTAAGGAGAGCCAAGGAGACAAGTAAATACATTCCACTAAAAGCTTAAAATAATGTTCGTAGCAAAAAATAAATACTTGAACGTATTTATACGATTTAAATACTAACATTTAAAAGATTCTTACGAATAAATACGTGTGTCTATTTAAGTTTATAATATTTAATAGATTTTGAATTGGATACTCAATTGATTCAACTACTTCAATTCGATACTTACTTGGTATCGGTATAAAAGTATCGAATCAAAAGTATCGAGTATTTACTCGTATTTACTTGTATCGATTCATCCCTACTTGTGGACGATTATCATGACATTCTAATCTACTTCAAGAGTGTCATCCACGACAATCAGCAAAAACGGTGAAAAATAATACTCATCACAATACGTTTTTTTTTCTGCAGCAGGCTAGCGGAATGATCGCTTGTAGCTTCTTTAAACAAATGAAAGGATTCGACGGATATCTAACTTGGTAACAGGTTGATGCGATATCTACAAGATGAAACATAAGGCGCTTAAGTGAAATATCCTGCTTTTCAAACTTAGATGGCATGTATGATAAATTCAAACTTTTAATGAGTTTTGAAACTTCTTCAGTTCTTTTCATTTATCTCCTTTCGTATCCAGAAGCAGAAGAAATACATAATTTATTTGACCGTCGGTAATATTAAAAACCCAGATCAATCCACCTAGCTAGGCTAGCGATGAAGATGCCTTTCTCGATTCAATCGTTTGGTTTCGCCATGGGTCTCCGAGACTTCTATAAAAAGTTCGATTCTGGAGTGAAATGATAGTTTTTCGGTACAACTTTGTTAGCAAAAATTGAAATATTGAAACGTTCAAGCAGGGGAAAAGGCCCCGAAACACTCTCATCCTAGAGGCATAACGCTATTTGGGTATTCCTTCATATTTATCAAGGTTGAGATGGTCGTAACTAAACTAGACCTTAAATTATGTAAGTAAATTAAAAAAGTCTCAAAATAATGGATAGCGAAGTAGGAAAGGTCCAACATTTTGTCAAAGCTAAACGTTCTAGTCAACTAAAATAAAAAATATGAAAGTTCAAGAGTAAGAGAAAATTTATCATCCATCATCAACTTACCTAAAGTAAAAATATATCCCACAAATATTGCTATTTGGCGTGCTGGAAGCCCAGGATTGGTTTTGCCGTTGGCGGTTGGTCCTCTATAGTGCTAAATAGGATACAGCGACGTAATTGATCAAATTTTTCACTCGACACTTTCACCACAGACAGCTTCACACACTTATATCTTACAATCAGAATCCCCTATCGCTGTTTCTGCCTTTTAAGATGACGACACTGACAATATCAACTTTCTTTCTTTGCGTTCTTTTCTTTTGATACGGAATCGTAACCCGCAAAACGCCCCCAGCAGACACAATTCGAGAGAAGACGTCCCCACTTTAATGGCTTATATAGAAGTTTTATTAGACTGCTCGGCCCGATTTCGTTGGAATCGTTTTATGATTCAGAGATTACAGGATTTGTACATTCATCGGCGGCACGCTTGAACGAGCGCCTGGATATCCTTGCAACATTTCAAGCCTTGTTTAGCCATTTCAAAGCAAATAGAACCGTTACTTTCCTTCTTGGTAATTTTATATCGTAGTTTGACAAAATTCAGGCCTATGACGATCTTGTTCAATTACATTTTTACATGTACAGAATTATTATTTTTGCTTATTTAAGTGATGTACCACTTCACGTTCTCCATATACAGGCTCTCCTTTTCTCAACGAACAAATAGTGCACAGGTGGTTCTTTTTTGAAAAAAGCACACGTTTATCTTCTCATCAGTGGATGCAACACGCAATCTTCTCTTATATCACGTTTAGTTTCATTGCGCCTTTTGACACTGCAGAGACAGTCAACCAGTTATAAATCACCGTTGGCGTACGGCGCGCTTCTGAAAGCTATCCGGTTGGATCCGCTGACTGTGTCGCGATTGGGGCATCTATAACAAGCATCAGCTGAAATTGGTGATTGGCCACTCAAGAATAAACTGAGGAAACTCAAACGAAAAGAACCGAAACTCAGCGGAGAGCGAAAGCTTTTAATCTCGACGGCAGCCCAACTTAAACTGACGCCAGATGAAAACCGTTCCATCGAGATGTTATTTCCTTTTGGTTCCTGCTCCAGAATATACTCATAGGTAAGCAATCCTACATAGGTAATTGTAACATAAACGAGATACGATTCTCGCAATGCATGTAGGAGTAACAGAACTACGTTTTGGTTTTTATTTTTACAAATTGCAAATTCATTTGTTACACTGTTTGAATTAACACCTTTGAAAGTATTATAAATTATCTTAGCGACCGTACACATATGACGTAAGAAATGTTCAACCCTCTCTCCTTCATTTAACATATTTTTCATACATTTTCCGTATTTACATTGAGGGTAAGAAAATCACACAAAACTACCTTTCCCCAAGCTGTCACGCAATAAGTGTAAGGTCTCTTAATTCGACAAAGTGCGATTATTAGAATAATATTTTTATTGAGCAAAAATAGGATAACAGCCTGATTTATAAATAATGAAAACCAAATTAAGTAATACTTCAGTAAGCAGTTCCTAAATAGGTTATCTCAAATTTTTCAAAACGGACTATTGATTTATAGTATTTACTCAAGAACTAACCAATAAATCCCCATGAAAAGTTTCTTTTGCTCACTATTTTGGGCTAGTTACCCCTGCGTGTAACGTCCAGAGGCACGTTAGTATTAGTTCAAATTTTTCTCTCAACAATTCTGCTCTCGCTATTTCTCTTTTTCTTGAATTTTCCACGCGCGCGAAGGCCTGCCTCCCCACATTGCATTGGAGGTTTCGAGTGGAAAAACAACCAGCAGCAGCATCCATCAGATGATCTCTCCAAATATAGACGGAACGGGATGTCCTCGCCGTCTCACCCAAACAAGAGCGAAAGCGTTGGCACAGTAATTGTTTTTTCGCTTTCATAATATGATAGGTCTTAATATGATTACTTATTGCCCATTTCGTGTTTGTTAATTTCACCTGACGATTCACTGCACGACAATACAGATCAGACTCGTTATAAAGTTACTTCAATATAACGTAATTCTTTACAAGACAACTTTAAATTCTATATAACGTAACTTTCAAAAAATATGAACTTTAATATCTATTATTTAGTGTGATTGTTAAATTTTACACGATCAATTAAAATTTGAATATGTGAAATTATTATTTTTTTGTGTAGGTGTTCTCAAATTAAAATTGACCACGTCCCACCTTCATACGTTTTACACAGTGAACCACAAACATTCGTTTTGATAAGATAATGTGTTTATTTTTTCAAATAAATTTAGATCTTTTGAACGTGCGATCCTACTGAAATTGGGCCATGCATTTTAATTGAATCACGTACATATAAGCCCTTCAGGTCTAACATGTATCTTATTCTGCACCCATCATATATGCTACGCAACTCTTCTATTTTCAAAGACTGCATTGTAGCTCCACAGAAAAACAGACACAACATTCATGAAATTCTCATCGTTCACTGGGTTACTGGTCCATTTAAATAATCATTAGTTGGCCAATCGGTCCAAAAGTTGCATGCGCATCGGAATTGCTCGAGTTTGAGGTTTGCTCACTATCGCCATCTGGTTCGTGATTTCCCAAACTAAGTGACAACAACAGATGTCGTTAGTTTTTGTACGACGATTAATTTTATGAGTAAGGGCCGATGCCCACGTAGCGTTTTTCAAGCTGCGTCCACGCAAGGTACCCCGCATCGAATGTAGTCGTGCACACGTTTACGTGTGCATTACTCCATTTGATGCTGGGTACCTTGCGTGAACGCATCGTAAAAAATCGCTACGTTTAAAGAGATGTGTCTATTTGTCGGTGGTAGCTCTGTGGTATTTGATAAAGGGGTCTTGTGGTGTCCATAGTTATTGCGATCCCCTTTTATTATGTTCCTTCAAATTGGCTGCTGGTATTATTTTCGACGTTCACCAGTACATGATCTTATCCATTCCATGACCACCGGTTGAAACGCTTGTTTTTATTAAATAATTTAATTTCAAGATTTTGTTCATAATTAAACAACCTATGATGGGTAACTTACAATATGTTGCCTGGCCTTCTTACTTTACCTTGGGCGTGTTCATTCAATTAGTCAATTAGTTTCGTCATGATGAAACAACCTATGCAGAATGTTTTTTTTTACAAAGAAATACGTATCGAGTCCCCATTTCGTTAAGAAGACTTCATACGCTAAACAGGTTAGGTATTCAAATCGCAAGCGGTTCTCAACCCCTTCAAATTGCTACATTCATTGAGGTACCCCCTCTTTTCGCAGTAAATGAAAATAAGCATAGCTCTTATGCGTTGCGGATTACTATTTGGGAATTGATAGCAATCCAATTGGGGGTCTAAAATGATAAAGCATGAAAGCTACCATTGCTGGCCACGCCCATCTTCTCCGTTACTAGGGAAGGGAAGGAAATGTTGATATGACATCTACTTAACGAGAGGCCAGCGACTCACCGACGCCCTCATAGATGTCAAGGAGTTGGATGGTGGGTAGGGATATAGATTAGGAATATCATCATAAGCAAATGATATAATAAGATTGAACGAACGTTGGAAGTGACCATGCTAAGAAATTTATGTCACTCCATTGATGATTTCCCTGGGATGGGGCAAAGCTATTAAACTTGCCCTGGCTAATTAGCCTAGGTTTAAGCGCCAATGCTCGCTCTCTGAAACGAGAAAGAAAAGAAAGTTTATTACACTTCCCTTCCCCTTATTTATTTCCTAATCAAGTTTAATTATTATGTTATAGTCTCTATATCCTTCCGATAAATTAAATGAAAATAAACAAAGCTCATATGATACATAAAAACCCAAACTAATCCACCTAGCGGTGACGATGCCTTTCTCGAATAAATCAAGATATACTGAAGGTAGTTACTTCGTTTTTTTTTAATCCTATCTACCAAAAATGTTAGCAATTTTGTTTTTCTGTAAAATAAGCATAATACATTATGTTATAATCAAGTTATGAAGATCGATCGATCAAGTTATGACGATCGACACCCCCACCCCCCTTCGCCAAGGCCCCGATGCCATTTTTGAACGATTACTAAATATAAATAAAAGACAAACAAAACCGCATACATAGGGGAGAACGGTCTAAAATGCACCCCTGGGGCAAAATGGCCTCACTCTTAAAATCACTCATATAATCTGTTGTAGTACATTTATGAACGAATATTAAAATTACAATTCATAATTAGTTATACATCATTGAGCTCCATTGGAAAAATTTGGCAAAATGCCTTCATATTCACTCAAATTAAACGATTTGCTATTTTTCCACCACATCCGTAAGATTGCAGTTTAATCCATTAAGAAAAAACAAACAACCATGCGTTCACCATCATTTTACATGCAATTGAGTCATTTTAGAACACCATTCGGGCGTTTTGCCCCAGGCCTATTTTTAAAACATTTTTTAAATGCGTTAGAAAGTCATGAAAACCTTATTGTTTTGAATAGGAAATCATTGTGAAATATAGCTGGGTTTGTAAATTTTGTACCTGTACGTTGAAATGGTTGGGTATTTTTGTTTATATGGGCGAAAACATCGAAAAAGCTTAAGGGGTGCATTTTGGACCGTTCTCCCCTATTATAATATGGAAATAAGGAGATGCATAAAACGAAAACTATAGGCCTTTTCACGAGACGTTTAAAATCAGCTGATTTTACCGTCAATTGACAGTTCTTCTATGAAAGTGACAGCTTCGGACTTGCAGGCCTGTTCAGCGGTTGTAAACAAGTGCAGCCCCGGCAGTGTCACATGAAAAGGCCTATATTCGAATTTGCCCTTGAAATCACCCAAACTTCACCATAACTCCACACCACCCATCATACAACACACCACCCAAACCAAACAGCATGTTGAAGCATCAATGAAACCCCTCTTTTTCCCCTTCCAATGTATGACACAAAACAAACGCAAACACCACCATGGCCACGAGCGTACGAACCAGCAGTTAATCGTGTCGTTATCAAGTGCAATTTCTGTTGCCAATGATGAAACTTACAACTGTGTTGGTGCGAATGCAATATAAAATATAAAAGTATAATGGCAATAAACATCATCGAGTCGGCTCTACACTCAAAAGCGCGTACGTTGTTCGTCGATTAGTTTTCGTGTTCAACACGTTCCACATTGCAAGCTTTGAAAAGCTTTGCTCGTTGCGTCAGCGTTATCGATATTGCCGTAGCGAGGTTTCTAACCCATCGAGCAAACGTAATTTATATTATAGCATGGTAGCTGCTCAATGCTCGTAGTCCCGATTATATGGGAAAAAATGGAAAACTGCCTAAACCATTTTCCTTGTCAGCTGCGAACGCATTAATCAATCTTGATGAAATTAAATAGCATGTAATTAGAAGAGTGGCTCTGCGGAATGCAACTTGTTGCGATAAAATCAGTTGAGTCTAAGTACATGAAAATCGTGTGAGTTTTTGAGGTTGAAAAAGTGACCATACAGACACACAAACATACACACACACAGACATCACCTCGATTCATCAAACTGAGTCGAATGGTATAAGAAACTTTACTATCAGATGTTCCTGTAAAAAGTTCGTTTTCAGAGTGAAATGATAGCCTTTCGGTACAACTTTGTTGTACGAGAAAGGCAAAACGGACCTGGAAACTAACGGGATTATAGGCTCTCCAAAAAGTTGCCTGAACTTTTTTTTTAATTCAAATTAGGTTTATACATCAAGCATCCTATATTATATGAGCAATTCTCTGTGAAATCACGATTTTTTTTCCAAGAATTCAATTTTGTATTTTTGATTTCCCTGAAATTTTGAATATACATCCTTTATGGCCAAAAAACCTTATCTGCATAATTGGTTTGCCATTTTAACTCTGGTGTAACTTTTGACAAAAGCCTACACGGATACAAATTTCAACCATTTGATTCAAAAATATACATGTTTACTTCCAAAATGGTAAAATGTTTGAATCAAACATATTTATTTTTAAAACCAAATTAAATCCCTGTTTGTTTTATACGTACACTAGTGGGCAGCCCCTCGCTCGCTCTTGTAAAAAGTAAACAAACACTCGAGTTCGGATCGGATCCGATCGGAGGTCAACAGAGGAGCAGAAGCAAGCGTGGAATAATATGTTTTCTTGCTTCCAAATTGTTGATAAGGATGTTTTTCAGGTACAGAAAGGTAAGTAAATGAAATATGAACGATTAGAATTGAGAAATCTGGTAGTCAAATGCTACCAGAATATGAAAATTGGTAGAGTTGATAAGAAAATATTATGAATGGCCGAACCAAAACAATAATATCCATGTTTGCTTCAAACATTTAGCTGGTTGAAACAACTTGAAACGCACATTTGATTCAAAAGAAAGTTTTCGTTCGCTTCAAATGCAACAATATGTTTGATCCAAACATATTTATTTTTGATGCCAGAACAAACTGAATTATTGTTTGGATTTACCTAGAATATGTTTGTTTTTAACGTATTTTTTTCTGCGTGCTAAGCAAAAAAACATTGAATTTTCAAAAAAATATAACTTGAAAACGGCTTGTCCGATCATTCTGGTGTCTTTTGCAAAGTTTTGGGTAATCAATGGGGTTTGTGAAAAAATATACACTGTGAAAAAAAATGTTCATACATTGGAAATAAAATTTAAATATCGATTTTCTCAAAAACGAATTTTTCAATATTTTTTATTTTTTGATATGTTGTAGCAGATAATATATGTAATATTTTGCACTATGGGTCATTATGGAGAAATGATGGACAAAAAAGTTATAATTTTTTTAAATAAGTTGGTTTTTCAAAAATGGTTGAAATTTTTTTTTTACGTTTTTATCAATTCGATTTTATGAAAGTACGTTGAATTTCCATTTCTGCTAGTTGTGGTGCCTGCCTAGGATTGGGATTTGACAGTGGGCTCTTTTAAACTTCTATAAAAAGCTGCATGTATCCGAAAGTGGGCTCCGCCAAAGCGACCGTGTGCCGCTCAAAGCGCACAAGCCCAAGTCCTGGTGTTAGGTGAGACACTAAACAGACCTGACACGATGGCCCTCCGACGAGACAGGAGGTTTGCGCAGGACCAATAAGCCGCCTTTAAAACAACCATTACGAACGACATAGAAGATAATACGACTCGATACAATCGGCAAAGACCTAGGCGACGAATAAAGGATATCGGAAGCTTGGAACATGGAACTGCAGGATAGTGTACGATGAACTACATCCCAGCAACTTCGACGGCGTAGCGCTGCAGAAAAGCTGCTGGACATGACAGAAAGTGTGGAAAAACGGGCATCGAGCGTCTACAAAGCTGTGCATCACCAATGAGCTGGGTACCGGCTTCATAGTGCTGGGCAAGATTCGCCAACACGTGATTGGGTGGCAGCCAATCAACGCAATGATATGCAGGCTGAGGATAAAAGGCCGTTTCTTCAACTACAGCATCATCAACGTGCACTGTCCACACGAAGGGAGTCCCTACGACGAGAAAGAAGCGTTCTATGCACAGCTGGATCAGACATACGATGGCTGCCCATTGCGGGACGTCAAAATCGTCATCGGTGACATGAACGCCCAGGTAGGAAGGGGGGAAATGTATAGACCGGTCATCGGACCGGATAGCCTGCATACCGTATCGAACGACAACGGCCAACGATGCATAAACTTCGTAGCCTCCCGCGGAATGGTAGTCCGAAGCACCTTCTTCCCCGCAAAAATATCCACAAGGCCACATGGAGATCACCTAACCAAGAAACGGAAAACCAAATCGACCACGTTCTAATCGACGGTAAATTCTTCTCCGACATCACGAACGTCCGCACTTACCGCAGTGCGAATATTGAATCCGACCACTACCTCGTTGCAGTATGCCTGCGCTCAAAACTCTCGACGGTGTACAACACGCGTCGAAGTCGGACGCCGCGGCTTAACATTGGGCGGCTACAAGACGGTAGACTAGCTCAAGCATACGCGCAGCAGCTGGAAGTGGCACTTCCAACGGAAGAGAGATATTCGATCCGCCATTGGTAGCACCGCAACCGCTGCACTTGGCACGGTGCCCCCGGATCAGAGAAACGACTGGTATGACGGCGAATGTGAGCAGTTAGTGGAAGAGAAGAATGCAGCATGGGCGAGATTGCTGCAACACCGCACGAGGGCGAACGAGGCACGATATAAACAGGCGCGGAACAGACAAAACTCGATTTTCCGGAGGAAAAAGCGCCAGCAGGAAGATCGAGACCGTGAAGAAACGGAGCAACTGTACCGCGCTAATAACACACGAAAGTTCTATGAGAAGTTAAACCGATCACGTAAGGGCCACGTGCCACAGCCCGATATGTGTAAGGACATAAACGGGAACCTTCTTACGAACGAGCGTGAGGTGATCCAAAGGTGGCGGCAGCACTACGAAGAACACCTGAATGGCGATGTGGCTGACGAAGATGGCGGTATGGTGATAGACCTGGGAGAACGCGCGCAGGACATAATTCTACCGGCCCCGGATCTCCAGGAAATCCAGGAGGAGATTGGCCGGCTCAAGAACAACAAAGCCCCTGGGGTTGACCAACTACCAGGAGAGCTATTTAAACACGGTGGTGAGGCACTGGCTAGAGCGCTGCACTGGGTAATTACCAAGATTTGGGAGGAGGAAGTTTTGCCGCAGGAGTGGATGGAAGGTGTCGTGTGTCCCATCTACATGGATTGTAGCAACTACCGCGCAATCACATTGCTGAACGCCGCCTACAAGGTACTCTCCCAAATTTTATGCCGTCGACTAGCACCAACTGCAAGGGAGTTCGTGGGGCAGTACCAGGCGGGTTTTATGGGCGAACGCTCCACCACGGACCAGGTGTTTGCCATTCGCCAAGTACTGCAGAAATGCCGCGAATACAACGTGCCCACACATCATCTATTCATCGACTTCAAAGCCGCATATGATACAATCGATCGGGACCAGCTATGGCAGCTAATGCACGAACACGGATTTCCGGATAAACTGACACGGTTGATCAAAGCGACGATGGATCGGGTGATGTGCGTAGTTCGAGTTTCAGGGGCATTCTCGAGTCCCTTCGAAACCCGCAGAGGGTTACGGCAAGGTGATGGTCTTTCGTGTTTGCTATTCAACATCGCTTTGGAAGGTGTAATACGAAGAGCAGGGATTAACACGAGTGGTACAATTTTCAATAAGTCCGTCCAGCTATTTGGTTTCGCCGACGACATAGATATTATGGCACGTAACTTTGAGAAGATGGAGGAAGCCTACATCAGACTGAAGAGGGAAGCCAAGCGGATCGGACTAGTCATCAACACGTCGAAGACGAAGTACATGATAGGAAGAGGTTCAAGAGAAGACAATGCACAGTGGTTCCCCCATAGGTCATAAATACAAAAACATGACTATCGAAATTCAACAAGTTATCCCTAAACTACTACTTTATGGTATACTATTTATGATCCAATCGTCATTTTTGTAGAATTTGAGCTAATATGATCTGTATAAGGCTTCGAATTTAAAATAATCCAGTTAAACAAACTATTCGTGAAAATGTTGGCATACCTCATGAAACTTATGTTTTACCTTTGAATTCCCTCTTGAAATATCCTCTGAGTAAATATTTACACTCGAATCTGTCATCTACATGCTATTTCAGTTGGGACCGTCCGCAACAAAGCAAATGGTCAACGAAAAACTCTACTGTGTTTGATGAACGGATTCACAATTTTCTTCTGAATTTCATTATTATCATCCACCAATAAAATATGTTTCCCCTTCAGTTCCCCTCCAGAAACATTTCCTGAATAAATATTTACACTATTCTCTATCATCTAATGGCTGCTTCAGCTGCGACCATCTGCGACCAAGCAAATGGTAAACAAATAACTTTTCTATGTTTCTTCGTGGAAAAACTAATTTCTTCTAAATTTTGTTATCTTCATCCTCCAAGAAAGTATGTTTCCCCTTGAAATCCCCTCCAGAAACATACTGTGAGTAAATATTTACACTCTAATCTGTCGTCTAAAGGCTATTTCAGCTGCGACCATCTGCAACCAAGCAAATGGTAAACAAATAACTTTTCTATGTTTCTTCGACGGAATAACAATTTTCTTCTAAATTTTGTTATCTTCATCCTCCAAGAAAGTATGTTTCCCCTTGAAATCCCCTCCAGAAACATTCTGTGAGTAATTATTTACACTCTAATGTGTCGCCTAAAGGCTATTTCAGCTGCGACCATCTGCAACCAAGCAAATGGTAAACAAATAACTTTTCTATGTTTCTTCGACGGAAAAACAATTTTCTTCTAAATTTTGATATCTTCATCCTTTACGAAAATATGTTTTCCCTTGAAATCTCCTCCAGAAACATCCTGTGAGTAAATATTTACACCCTAATCTGTCGTCTATAGGCCATTTCAGCTGCGACCATCTGCGACCAAGCAAATAAACGAATAGCTTTACTATATTTCTTTGACGAAAACACAATTTTCTACTCAATTTGTAATCTTCTTCATCCACTAAGAAAGTATGTTTCCCCTTCAAATCCCCTCCAGAAACATCCTCTGAGCAAATATTTGCACTCCTATCTTTCATCTAAAGGCTATTTCAGCTGCAACCGTCCACGAGAAAGCTATGGGTAAAAAAATAACAAAATTATGTTTGGTTAACAGATATCATATTTTCTGCTAAATTTAATCGTGTGCCGCTTCAATTTCTTTTTGATTATCCTTTAAGTGTATTCATATTTCTGGCTGCTGCCTAAATGGCATTTCAGTTACCACAGTCTGCGACTGTGCTTGGAAATAAATAATCGATGGTAAAAAATTACCAAAACTGATGAACACGAGTATTACATTTTCTTTATCATGGTCAACTTTATTAAACTGAAAAGCATGTTTCTCCCCGATTTCCATGCTCAGACATCTCTGAGAAGATATTTAAATTTTTAGCTGTCATTCAAGAGCTATCTTTGTGCAGATTATTAAATAGTATATCGTGGTATAATAGTATTATATTTAACTTTAAATTGATATATTAAACCTTTTTGCCTTTCTCATATACCACGTATACGTAAAGGCTATACGTTTGTTCCAAAAACGAACTGTTATAGAATGCACGGAGACACATAGTATTAGATACCAAATGATATATGTCTGTGCGTGTGTATGTGTGCGTATGTATGTACGCAAAAAAACTCACTTATGTTTCGTCTACTAAATTTTGGCTGTTATGCCCTTTTCAAATATTGATCTAGACTTAACCGATTTGTTGCGTTCGACGTGGAATCATATCCTTTTGTTTTCTAATAAGAATTGGCCAGATCGCACAATGTGTCTAAAAGTAATGGAAATATACTATTGTTTCATATGCACTAGAAAGGCATTAACAACGCTAGGTGGATTAATCAGGTTTATTTTCGTTTACTACTTTCACAATAACAAGCATCTTCCCACCTACGCATCTTCCTCAAGAATGTAAATTGAACGTTGATTGTTGGATTTTTGCATATAATACTGAAATCGGCTCCGTAAAGTATGATAATGACTGAGCCTACCAAATAATTAAAAAATAGGCTGTTTAACCTGAAAAATACTAAAAGTACACCATTTTACCGTATAACTTCCGTAATTAATATTTATGACCGCCCTCCTAGAGGAATGGAACCACTGTGCAATGTGAGCCACCCACCGCGAGTTTGCATCGGTGGTGACGAAATCGAGGTGGTAGAAGAATTTGTGTACTTGGGCTCACTGGTGACTGCCGAAAATGACACCAGTAGAGAAATTCGGAGACGCATAGTGGCTGGAAATCGTACGTACTTTGACTCCGCAAGACGCTCCGATCGAATAGAGTTCGCCGCCGTACCAAACTGACAATCTACAAAACGCTAATTAGACCGGTAGTCCTCTACGGACACGAGACCTGGACGATGCTCGTGGAGGACCAACGCGCACTTGGAGTTTTCGAAAGGAAAGTGCTGCGTACCATCTATGGTGGGGTGCAGATGGCGGACGGTACGTGGAGGAGGCGAATGAACCACGAATTGCATCAGCTGTTGGGAGAACCATCCATCGTTCACACCGCGAAAATCGGACGACTGCGATGGGCCGAGCACGTAGCCAGAATGTCGGACAGTAACCCGGTGAAAATGGTTCTCGACAACGATCCGACGAGCACAAGAAGGCGAGGTGCGCAGCGGGCAAGGTGGATCGATCAGGTGGAAGATGACTTGCGGACCCTCCGTAGACTGCGTGGTTGGCGACGTGTAGCCATGGACCGAGCCGAATGGAGAAGACTCTTATATACCGCACAGGCCACTTCGGCCTTAGTCTGAATAAATAATAATAATAATACATTATGTTATAATCAAGTTTTTTTTTTTTTTTTTTTTTTTGTGTCTTTATTAAGGAGACTTTCAGCCCGATGCTGGCTCGTCTCCGAGTACATATAATCAAGTTATGACGATCGATCGATCAAGTTATGACGATCGACACCCCCACCCCTTTTCGCCAAGGCCCTGATGCCATTTTTGAACGATTCCTAAATATAAATAAAAGACAAACAAAACCGCATACATATTATAATATGGAAATAAGGAGATGCATAAAACGAAAACTATATTCGAATTTGCCCTTGAAATCACCCAAACTTCACCATAACTCCACACCACCCATCATACCACACACCACCCAAACCAAACAGCATGTTGAAGCATCAATGAAAGCCCTCTTTTTCCCCTTCCAATGTATGACACAAAACAAACGCAAACACCACCATGGCCACGAGCGTACGAACCAGCAGTTAATCGTGTCGTTATCGAGTGCAATTTCTGTTGCCAACGATGAAACTTACAACTGTGTTGGTGCGAATGCAATATAAAATATAAAAGTATAATGGCAATAAACATCATCGAGTCGGCTCTACACTTAAAAGCGCGTACGTTGTTCGTCGATTAGTTTTCGTGTTCAACACGTTCCACATTGCAAGCTTTGAAAAGCTTTGCTCGTTGCGTTAGCGTTATCGATATTGCCGTAGCGAGGTTTCTAACCCATCGAGCAAACGTAATTTATATTATAGCATGGTAGCTGCTCAATGCTCGTAGTCCCGATTATATGGGAAAAAATGGAAAACTGCCTAAACCATTTTCCTTGTCAGCTGCGAACGCATTAATCAATCTTGATGAAATTAAATAGCATGTAATTAGAAGAGTGGCTCTGCGGAATGCAACTTGTTGCGATAAAATCAGTTGAGTCTAAGTACATGAAAACCCGGATAAAAAATATCATTAAAATATCATAAATTTTATTGTTACAACACCATTTAAAACATAATTTTTACCATTGAATATAATGGAATTTTGACAATAAAATCACATGAGAAATAATGGTTTTCCACGATAAAATGAATGGTAAATGGGACTTTTACAATTAAAAAGGGGGGTTGTTATGTATCTTTACAATAAAAAAATCGAAAATTTTCCATACAAAATTCGGAGCAAAACAATTGATCTTACGGTTCTTCAATGGGATGATTTCGAGCGACAAAACAATAGAAAACATTGTGTTTTAAATGTTTTCAATTACTGTTTCTATTGTTTTACAATAGAAATACAACAGGATTTAGAATACATTATACTCCAATATTACAATAAAAATACAATACAATTAATTGTTTTACAAATTATGTTATTTTCCTCCGATTGGTTAGCATATCTTTAAACGAATCCATCAAACTTAAAATAAATCGCAGATTTCTGTGAAATTTCACCGAAATCTCAACAGCAGAACTGTTCGGTAAAAATTTTACTGATTTTTTGGTAGTTTTGACAGTTGAACAAAGGAAAATACCGCAGAAAATCGGTGAAATAATTACCGAACAAATCTGCTGTTGAGATTTCGGTGAATTGAAGCAAAATTCGCCGAAATCTGTGAAATAATTTAAGAGCGCACTACTTCCAACGTAAGGTGGGTTGCCTGTATCTGGAGAAAAATCCAACATCGGTTTAAAAAGCGTACTAACTTTGTTCCGAATAGACAATACATATAGATATAAACCTGTAAAAATGTAAATTATAAAAGAATGTCAGTTTTATTAGAAAAAATACGTCGAGAAGAAAAGAAAAATACATGCATCAGTTCTTATTATATCCCGTTGGTGAGATTGGCCAATGGTAGCCACTGAACGATCTTCAATCAGTGACCAGCAAGCAGCAGTATTTTATTTATCATAAGCTTCAGTTCTGTAAAGGAACAAGGATACATGTTACCAGGCATGTCATCAGGTATTATGATGATAAAATTTTCATTTATTTTTTGTTCGGGATGAGCCACTGCGTTCATTATGTACATTGAACTTTTGTAGTAGATATAAGATTACGATTACCGGTGGTGAGTATAAACCGTTTGTCAGCGCAGTATCATTACTTGACACTTTACCGGTCGCTACTAAACGCGCTGCTAAAACAGTAGCGCAGCTGACAGGTGACCAAATTGACCAAATAACAGCGCTACTATTTAATGAACTATCAAACGTCAAACGTCACCGATACGGAATGCAGCCACCGAAATGATAACCGAAAATACCGAAAATAGTGACCGATGCGAAAAAAAATCAGAAGGGTTATGTACAAGACACAACCGCCCAACGTAAACTACGTAAGGCAGTTTTGATCATTAAGGATTGTAGTCCCATCATGCATAAACATTTTCAGAAAATTTATTTGACATACAGGGGTTAGACAAAAAGGTTAAGATAGGCAAAATTTTGTCGAAGTTCAAATCAGCATAACTTTGCCTAGAATGATCCGATTTCAATGAAACCGGGACCTTCGGACGCGTAAACTCTTCTAGTATACTGCAGAACCACAGATTGGCCCTTGGCCACCGGAGATGTTCCAGGTTTTCCGAGGATATGTTAAAAATGCAATTTTTTTTCTGCTTGTCGTTTTATCCGACGTTTACTGCCATCATATTTTATACTCTCCCTGGAAACTAGAACTTATAAGCTGATCAATGCTGGCTGCAGATCGAAAAATCGTTTGGTATACGCAAAGATATGGCCATTTTCGTATAATCGGTACGGGATTGGCCATACACCCTGACCAAATGTCACTTTCGCAGAACACCCGGAACCTGTTATAAATTGGCCAGAGAGTCTAAAAGTCACCATAATGTATCTTTAATAAAGATCCTATATTCATCCTCTTGGGAAAACATAAATTTTGACACCGATATATACATAGTTCCAGACGGTGCCAAAACCTGCCCCTCCTGGAAGGCCCTTGGAACCTGATATAAGGGTGGCAGTGGACACTATCATTCTGGAAATGTTACTGTAATCATCGTCTCGCAAAGCCATGAACATAGATACCCATATTTGCATTATTCCGATCTGTTTTCATTTCATCATGTTCCCGGATCCGTTTTTACGGAAATGGCCATATCTCTGCGTAGTTTTGATGGATTCTCGATCTACAGCCACCATTGGCCGGCATATTAGTTCTAGTTTTTGGAGAAAGCATAAAACATGATGAAAGTAAACGTCACATAAAATGACAAGCAGTGGAAAAAATGCATTTTGAACATACCTTCGGAAAACCCGGAACATCTACGGTGGCCATGGACCAATCTTAGGCAGGGAGACAGTATACTAGAAAACCGTCCGGTTCTGAAGGTCCTGATTTTACCAAAATCGGATTATTGTACGCAAAGTTATGATGATTTGAATTTCGACATAATTTTGCCTATCTCAACCTTTTTGTCTAACCCCTGTAAGTACTGGTTTCGAACAAAACTTGCGTATCTTAAGATATGAAAATTGTTGGATACGACAATTGTTTAAAAAATTTACTATGAAAACCCAAATTTATTCCTCAGTGGTAATGATGCCTTTCTTGGATCCGAATTGCCAACATTTGGGTTTTGAAGCATTTGATGAAATATTTCAATAGAAGAAGCTCTAGGGGAGCATCCTCTTTTCCGTTTGCAACATTTGTTATTCAGAAATATTCCAATCATAGGCATATCTTGTTTTTCGTGCATCACTAGAAATCATAAAATTTCAATCATGTACCAAAACCCAATTAATTTGGTTTGGATGCGCGCGAGTAGTAAATGTTGCGGACGGGAAAAGAGGGTGTGTGTGTTATTACAATCTAACTGCCACTGTCTGGCAGTGTCACAAGTGTTGGTAAAATCTCAAACCCTAGCAGCACACATGTTACACATAGGCTACTGCAACTGATATGTGACCAAATTTAGTCACAATCAAGTTGCTGCAACCATTTCTGGAAGACTTGTGTTGCTCGGGAAATCTCAAATCTCATCGGCGATCAAACCATGCGTGAGTCAATTTCCATCAGAATCATGGCCCATAGATTTACTCATGGTTCGAATCGCAATTTGCATCATTGCACGATATTGACGTGTTCTTCATTGTTGAATGCATTGAATTAACTGTTTTTCGTCTAAAACAATTTCTAATAATTGCATATATAAATAAAACATACGCCTCGATTGCGTTTTGACGCTTTTTAGAACGAAATCATTTTTCGGTGAGTGAGCGAAGCGATGCGATTCTGGCCGAGAAACTCAAGCGCGATGCTCCCCCTACAGAATCGCAGGCGAGATTCAGATTTGAGGCGAGATTCGATGATTCAGATTTGAGTATGATTCTACCAACACTGAATGTCACTATGGATAAAATATTCGTGCAACCATTTTATTAATATCATTGCAAGACTTTTGAATCAGGGAGCAAGAAGGTGATAGCTCTATTGAGCTCATATAGCCCGTTCCAAGAACGTATGCGTTCCGAAGCTTTTGTCGTGTACAATAAGTACCGCATGTTTGCACCCACGTGTTATAAAAATATCTTAAGTGCATTCACACTTCCTGAATCAAAGTTAAATCCTTCTGATTCAGGCGCGCATTTAATTGGACAAAATATTATTAGGCCGATATAAATATATTTTTTTAAATATGTCTCCCCTCCCCTTCGGATTGTTTTGCTCAAAAATACCAATTTGAGGGGCAACAAAAAAAAATTCCGGTAAATTTTGAGAACTTTCAAAACATTCTTTAACAAATCCGAGAAGTTTTTTTTTTTTTTTATTTTTTTTTTAATATTTATTTTTTTACTAGCAGACCCGACGAACTTTGTTTCGCCTAAAATTGATTTATTCTCTGATTAGTTCTCGAATTATGCATAAATGTTTGGTTCATTTGTATGGGAGCCCCCTTTCCAGAAGGGGGAGGCGTTGCAAACCACCACAGAAACATATCTTCCCTTCCAAAACCTCCACACGCCAGATTTGTTTCTATTTGCTTAATCTCGAGTTATGATGAAATTGGTTTTTCATTTGTATAGGAGCCAGGTTTCAAAGAAAAGAGGAGTCTCGAACCATGTTAAGAACCTTCACCGGCCCCAAAAACCTCTGCATTCAAATTTTCACGCCGCTCCATTCAGTAGAAGAAGAAGAAGATTACCCCCTCCCCCTTGACTTTGCGGAGACCAGTAGACCTTGACCTTGCGTAGACCATAATTTTTAATAAATATGTGTAACGGCCTTATTAGTTTTCAGTTTGCAAAAAAAATGCTCAACATTTTTCCAGAGTCGTTTTTTAATATAAACATGTTTGTGCAATTACATTGCGATGATTGCATTACTAACAAAGGCATTGGCATTGATAACAATTGATTGTCTCATGCCCGCACAAACATGCCCTATCTGCATCACTTTTCATACACCATGCACTACATTACGGTCGGAGTAAAGTCGGACCGTCTGTGGGCAAGTTGTACTGTCAAACAGTCGTACAACTTGCCCACAGATGGTCCGACTTTACTCCGACCGAACCAAATTTCCTGGGGGTGGAGTCAAAGTTGTACAACACGTCGGAGCGTGTATGGGGCCCCTTACGCATTTTTGTTACATTTGTTTCGACCGCGGTCACTGGTCCGGCTCCATTGTTCTACTTTTTGTGCGAAACACCAAAAGATATTTTAGTTACTAGATAAAGATTGTCGCTGTCGTCGCTGTCCGGAACATCTTTTGCTGGCGAGGATAGGGGAGCTAAATGTCAAAGAAGGAAAATCCATACGATTTGACAGGTATGTACCACACATGTTTCGGACAGCAGAACAAAGGGAACAGTAGCGACAATCTTTATCTAGTAACTAAAATATCTTTTGAAACACCGCACAAAAAGCAGAGTCCAAAAGCCAACCGCACTGAACGGCGACGGCCGAAACGAGACTCTTGCGGACAAGAAAAGAGGGTGCTGTCAAAATGCACCGATACTCTATTTTAACGTTCATGACCCAAAGTTTCAATATAATTGACAAATTGGTAGAGAATTTCCGAGTCGATTGATATATAAATCTCAAAAATCCATCGGAAGATAAAGGCGCTATTAAAGTTCAAAATCTTACATGATTTCGTGACGGTCTCGAATTTGGAAATTTTCATTTGTCACCCTGTATCCGAGTCTTCCCCTTAGGCTCTGTCTCATTTCCCGAATCAAATTTAATTTTACTTAAAACTGACAGTTCAAAAATTTGAAAATCACCCGGCCATAAGAATGGCTGCGTGCTACCCAGCAATTCCAATAAGACATCGATCGAGAATGATTCGATATCTGTCAAAAGTAATCCTGCTCATCCAGCAGGGTTATTCGATAATTATTGAACTGTCACTTTTAAGTTTAATTTGAGTTTAATCATCCAATTGAGACAGACCCTTAGACGTAGTTTACGTCAAAAGAGTGACTAATCTAAAATTACAGTACAGTAAGAGTGATCAAAATACTCGCGCCCAGTAATGATGCTCTAACGCGCTTCAACACTTTAGATACTTACCACGGTACAGAAGCCATATAGTGATCTACCGCTTTCCCAGCAGCAGAAACTGCAATGAAAAAAACACTTTCTGCACCATACAGTTTCATTATTTTCATCTCTTCACTAATACTAAAGACACACTGGTGGTACAAGGACCGTGGTATACCACGGTTATATACCCTAGTACATATTGTACCATGGTTTTCCACGTTGTACCAGCATGGTACAAGGCGACACACCTGTGGTACAACTTGTACCATGGTACGAATACCATCAGTGTGTCATTAGTATAATTATAAACAAAACTGTACACGCTCAAATGAATCCAGCCATTCTCCGAGTAAAATTATAAGCAAAAGTTTTTGTTCCATTTCATTTTTTTGAAATCAAATTTTTATTGCAAAACATTTCTAGACCTGCAGCAAGACCTGCAATATGAAAATATATACTTGAGAACCGGTATAACATTTTTATTTATTTAACAAACAAAGCTATTGTAATTTTATTGTTTTCATTTGTTATTTCATCAATATAAAAAATCCATGAAATATTCCAAAATTATATTAATTCAATAACATTAGACGGATTTCCAGATCATCCAAACCGAATATTTTTAAAAATTGTTTAGTTTTTGGATGAGCAATACTAAACATAAGCGAACAATAAAAATATAATAGAATATATCGGAAACATTTAAATATATTGTTATTTTAATGTACGTACAATAAAGATCTTTTACAACCGACAACATTTTACAATAAGCCTACAATAGTTTGTATTGTTTGCCACACAATCTATTGTATTTCAATGGGTTATGTCATACAAGTTACTGTAAATTTTTATCCGGGAATCGTGTGAGTTTTTGAGGTTGAAAATGTGACCATACAGACACACAAACATACACACACACAGACATCACCTCGATTCATCAAACTGAGTCGAATGGTATAAGAAACTTTACTATCAGATGTTCCTGTAAAAAGTTCGTTTTCAGAGTGAAATGATAGCCTTTCGGTACAACTTTGTTGTACGAGAAAGGCAAAACGGACCTGGAAACTAACGGGATTATAGGCTCTCCAAAAAGTTGCCTGAACTTTTTGCCTTTCTCGTACAACTAAGTTGTACCGAAAGGCTATCATTTCACTCCGAAAACGAACTTTTTATAGAAGCCTCTGAGACCCATAGTATTATATATCAATCGATTCAGCTCGACGAGCTGAGCACATGTCTGTCTGTCCGTGTGTATGTGTGTGTGTATGTGTGTGCACAAAAGCTATAAAAACATTAGACAACTTTTCGTATAGTAATCCTTAACCGATTTTCTCGCAACAAGTTTCATTCGACAGGGGACAAAGCCTTGTTGATCACTATTGAATTTTATAACGATCGGTTATTGCGTTTAAAATTTATTAAGAAAATGGAACCTCGGACCATATAAACCCCATATGAGGTGGGTGTCTTAACTAAATGCGAGAAAGGCACCACCAACGCTAGGTGGATTAATCTGGTTTTTTTTTAATTCAAATTAGGTTTATACATCAAGCATCCTATATTATATGAGCAATTCTCTGTGAAATCACGATTTTTTTTCCAAGATTTCAATTTTGTATTTTTGATTTCCCTGAAATTTTGAATATACATCCTTTATGGCCAAAAAACCTTATCTGCATAATACTAATGACACACTGGTGGTATAAGTACCATGGTACAAGAATCTTGAAATGAGTACCATACCAATTATTGTCTTTATCAAAGATAGTCTTGGAATAATTTTCTTGTCCTCTTGTACCATGGTACAAGTACCACAGGTGTGTCCTTAGTATAATTGGTTTGCCATTTTAACTCTGGTGTAACTTTTGACAAAAGCCTAAGCAAAAAAACATTGAATTTTCAAAAAAATATAACTTGAAAACGGCTTGTCCGATCATTCTGGTGTCTTTGGCAAAGTTTTGGGTATTGTCAGATTTTCTGGATATGATACACTGCGCGGCGTTTGTAATGTTCCCAAATGGGTACTTGCACAAAACTTCACGCGGCGAATGACTGTCGAAAGGTACGGCCGCGACAAACGATACACCGCAATGCTATTCATCCATAAGAATCAAGTAAACGGGGTGCAGAAAGCGCGGCGGTACCTTTCATGAAAGGTTCGCCGCGTGCAATTTTGAGAAAATCAGGCAATAATCAATGGGGTTTGTGAAAAAATATACACTGTGAAAAAAAATGTTCATACATTGAAAATAAAATTTAAAAATCGATTTTCTCAAAAACGAATTTTTCAATATTTATTATTTTTTGATATGTTGTAGCAGATAATATATGTAATTTTTTGCACTATGGGTCGTAAGTAATGGAGAAATGATGGACAAAAAGCTATGTTTTTTTTCAAATAAGTTGGTTTTTTAAAAATAGTTGAAATATTTTTTTTACTTTTTTATCAACTCGATTTTATGAAAGTACGTTGAATTTCCATTTCTGCTAGTTGTGGTGCCTGCCTAGGATTGGGATTTGACAGTGGGCTCTTTTAAACTTCTATAAAAAGCTGCATGTATCCGAAAGTGGGCTCCGCCAAAGCGACCGTGTGCCGCTCAAAGCGCACAAGCCCAAGTCCTGGTGTTAGGTGAGACACTAAACAGACCTGACACGATGGCCCTCCGACGAGACAGGAGGTTTGCGCAGGACCAATAAGCCGCCTTTAAAACAACCATTACGAACGACATAGAAGATAATACGACTCGATACAATCGGCAAAGACCTACGCGACGAATAAAGGATATTGGAAGCTTGGAACATGTAACTGCAGGATAGTGTACGATGAACTACATCCCAGCAACTTCGACGGCGTAGCGCTGCAGAAAAGCTGCTGGACATGACAGAAAGTGTGGAAAAACGGGCATCGAGCGTCTACAAAAGCTGTCGCACCACCAACGAGCTGGGAACCGGCTTCATAGTGCTGGGCAAGATGCGCCATCGCGTGATTGGGTGGCAGCCACTCAACGCAAGGATGTGCAAGCTGAGGATAAAAGGCCGTTTCTTCAACTACAGCATCATCAACGTGCACTGCCCACACGAAGGGAGACCCTACGACGAGAAAGAAGCATTCTATGCACAGCTGGAGCAGACATACGATGGATGCCCACTGCGGGACGTCAAAATCGTCATCGGTGACATGAACGCTCAGGTAGGAAGGGAGGAAATGTATAGACCGGATAGTCTGCATACCGTATCGAACGACAACGGCCAACGATGCATAAACTTTGCAGCCTCCCGCGGAATGGTAGTCCGAAGCACTTTCTTCCCCCGCAAGAATATCCACAAGGCCACATGGAAATCACCTAATCAAGTAACGGAAAACCAAATCGACCACGTTCTAATCGACGGTAAATTCTTCTCCGACATCACGAACGTACGCACTTAGGGTTCTTTCTAAAATTACGTAACGCTAAATTTGGTGATTTTGGACCCCCACCCTCCCCCACGTAACACTTTTTGTATGGAAGGTTTAATTTTTTTGTATGGATCGTAACGCTCGGCTTAACCCTCTTCCTCCCCCTTCAGCGTTACGTAATTTGTGAAAGAACCCTTACCGCAGTGCGAATATTGAATCCGACCACTACCTCGTTGCAGTATGTCTGCGCTCAAAACTCTCGACGGTGATCAACACGCGTCGGAGTCGTCCGCCGCGGCTAAACATTGGGCGGCTGCAAGACGGTAGACTAGCCCAAGAATACGCGCAGCAGCTGGAAGTGGCACTCCCAACGGAAGAGCAGCTAGGCGTAGCATCTCTTGAAGATGGCTGAAGAGATATTTGATCCGCCATTGGAAGCACTGCAACCGCTGCACTAGGCACGGTGCCTCCGGAGCAGAGCAACGACTGGTATGACGGCGAGTGTGAGCAGTTAGTTGAGGAAAAGAGCGAGATTGCTGCAACACCGCATGAGGGCGAACGAGGCACGATACAAACGGGCGCGGAACATACAAAACTCGATTTTCCTGAGGAAAAAGCGCCAGGAGGAAGATCGAGAACGTGAAGAGACGGAGGAACTGTACCGCGCTAATAACGCACGACAGTTCAATGAGTAGTTGAACCGTTCACGTATGGGCCACGAGCCACAGCCCGATATGTGTAAGGACATAAACGGGAACCTTCTTACAAACGAGCGTGAGGTGATCCAAAGGTGGCGGCAGCACTACGAAGAGCACCTGAATGAACCTAGGAGCACGCGCGCAGGACATGCGACTTCCGGCTCCGAATCTCCAGGAAATCCAGGAGGAGATCGGCCGGCTGGAAAACAACAAAGCCCCTGGAGTTGACCAACTACCAGGAGAGCTGTTTAAACACGGTGGTGAAGCACTGGCTAGAGCGCTGCACTGGGTGATTACCAAGGTTTGGGAGGATGAGGCTCTGCCGCAGGAGTGGATGGAAGGTGTCGTGTGTCCCATATACAAAAAGGGCGATAAGCTGGATTGTGGCAACCGAGGGGCGATCAACTGTATAAATCAGTTGAATTGTAAATACTTGCTTCTAAAAATACATTAAAAAATACCTAAAAAATACAAACATTATTTTTAATACTTCAATTCGGAATAATTCATCAATACGCCGATATTCCTTCAATACATCTCAAAGTTCAATTTTAATACTCGATTAATACACCGACTCACCAAAAATACGTTAATACCTGTCAATACCAATCAGTCTATTTTGACAGCTCTGGAATTGTTTTGAAAACAAAAACCCGAGAGCAAATAACCCGTGGAATCGTGTTATTTCAATTTTAATGTTAATTACTCGATTATATCGGTATCTGTACCCTCGTCTGTACCAAGAAGAATGAACATAACCGAGCTGGATATATCGATTGTTCCTTTTCAAATATTATGGAGGAAGTTCATGAGAACAATATCTATTTCTATTTTAAAACATGTGAGAGTGATTAACTCGCTTCAACGCATCAATCATAATTTCCAAAGAATTCATAGTAGAGCTGGAAACATTTGCTCGTGAACAAATTAATGTAGTATATATTATTATATCAATAAGGCGTCACAAATATTAACAATCCTTAAAAAAACATCCAAAAACTTTTACATCTTTCATCGCAATTTACAAGATTTCCGGATTCTCTCAGGCAGGACACTGGAACCTATTGCGTGAGCGGTCCAAATTAAGATACGAGATAATAAGCAACAAAAGAATTGCAAGATGTTCTGTTCTGGTTTTTCTTGATGGTTTATTTATGTTGCTAAATAACCACACAGTTTCAGCATAACATGGCTGAACCTCTCTGAAGGTGGCTGCTCCACAAATTCAAACTTTGAAGACGATGAAGAATGCAACTGGAAAGAAAGTCACGAGTACTGTCTGGGATAAATTAAGCATGGTGAAAATATTAAATTAACAATACAATTCTACTCCTCATTTCTATGGAAAATTCTAATCTAATAATTTCAATGGAACCATTTTCTCCTCTCTGTTTTTTTACCCCATTGAAGAGCTGTCATTGGTTGTGTAAAAAAAATTTGCTTCGGCTTCGCGATTAGTCGAAATTACGCATAAAATACAATTTATGGTGAAAAATACACTGAAAATACAATTTATGATGAATTTAATACACTATAATACAAAAATACACAGAAATACTTCAATACGCCAAAAAATACAGAAATACAAAATTATTCCTCAATACGCCTTTTCAATTCAGGCAGATGAATCGTAAATACGCGAGTTGACAGCCCCTCGGTGGCAACTACCGCGCAATCACATTGCTGAACGCCACAAGGTACTCTCCCAAATTTTATGCCGCCGACTAACACCAATTACAAGAGAGTTCGTGGGGCAGTACCAGGCGGGATTTATGGGTGAACGCTCTACCACAGACCAGGTGTTCGCCATACGTCAGGTATTGCTGAAATGCCGCGAATACAACGTATCCATACATCATCTATTTATCGACTTCAAAGCCGCATATGATACAATCGATCGGGACCAGCTATGGCAGCTAATGCACGAAAACGGATTTCCGGATAAACTGATACGGTTGATCAAGGCGACGATGGATCGGGTGATGTGTGAAGTTCGAGTTTCAGAGGCATTCTCGAGTCCCTTCGAAACGCGTAGAGGGTTACGGCAAGGTGATGGTCTTTCGTGTCTGCTATTTAACATCGCTTTGGAGGGAGTAATACGAAGGGCAGGGATTGACGCGAGTGGTACGATTTTCACGAAATCCGTCCAGTTATTTGGTTTCGCCGACGACATTGATATCATGGCACGTAACTTTGAGAGCACGCAGAAAAAAATACGTTAAAAACAAACATATTCTAGGTAAATCCAAACAATAATTCAGTTTGTTCTGGCATCAAAAATAAATATGTTTGGATCAAACATATTGTTGCATTTGAAGCGAACGAAAACTTTCTTTTGAATCAAATGTGCGTTTCAAGTTGTTTCAACCAGCTAAATGTTTGAAGCAAACATGGATATTATTGTTTTGGTTCGGCCATTCATAATATTTTCTTATCAACTCTACCAATTTTCATATTCTGGTAGCATTTGACTACCAGATTTCTCAATTCCAATCGTTCATATTTCATTTACTTACCTTTCTGTACCTGAACAAACATCCTTATCAACAATTTGGAAGCAAGAAAACATATTATTCCACGCTTGCTCCTGCTCCTCTGTTGACCTCCGATCGGATCCGATCCGAACTCGAGTGTTTGTTTACTTTTTACAAGAGCGAGCGAGGGGCTGTCCACTAGTGTACGTATAAAACAAACAGGGATTTTATTTGGTTTTAAAAATAAATATGTTTGATTCAAACATTTTACCATTTTGGAAGTAAACATGTATATTTTTAGAGCAAATGGATGAAATTTGTATCCGTGTAGGATGGAGGAAGCCTACATCAGACTGAAAAGCGAAGCTAAACGGATTGGACTACCCAGGTAACCATTAGCACTTTATTTCGCCTTTTCGGCTATATAGGGCTATTATAGAGCCAGTATGAAGTTTGTTAGCTCTATGGTAGCCTTATAGTCGCACGTATGGCTTATTTTAATGCTTATGGTTACCTGGGTAGTCATCAACACGTCGAAGACGAAGTACATGATAGGAAGAGGCTCAAGAGAGGTCAATGTAACCCACCCACCACGAGTTTCTATCGGTGGTGACGAAATCGAGGTGGTTGAAGAATTCGTGTACTTGGGCTCACTGGTGACCGCCGATAACGATACCAGCAGAGAAATTCGGAGGCGCATAGTGGCTGGAAATCGTATGTACTTTGGACTCCGTAAGACGCTCCGATCGAATAGAGTTCGCCGCCGTACCAAACTATCTACAAAACGCTTATAAGACCGGTAGTTCCCTACGGACACGATACCTGCTCGTAGAGGACCAACGCGCACTGGGAGTTTTTGAAAGGAAAGTGTTGCGTACCATCTATGGTGGGGTGCAGATGGCGGACGGTACGTGGAGGAGGCGAATGAACCACGAGTTGCATCAGCTGTTGGGAGAACCATCCATCGTTCACACACACTTAAAATAAATCGCAGATTTCTGTGAAATTTCACCGAAATCTCAACAGCAGAACTGTTCGGTAAAAATTTTACAGAATTGAAGCAAAATTCACCGAAATCTGTGAAATGATTTAAGTGATTAAAATCGGAAGACTGCGGTGGGCCGGGCACGTAGCCAGAATGTCGGATAGTTATACGGTGAAAATGGTTCTCGACAATGATCCGACGGGAACATCGGGCAAGGTGGATCGATCAGGTGGAGCACGATTTGCGGACCCTCCGCAGACTGCGGTTGGCGAAGTGCAGCCATGAACCGAACTGAATGGAGAATACTATTATGTGCAGCACAGGCCACTCCGGCCTTAGTCTGATAATAAATAAATCTTGGAGATATTTCTGGAGAAACGTGTGATAGAAATTGATATTTTTACCATGCGCGCAGTAAAAATTTACTGTGGCCCATGCGCAATGTTGTCACATGAACTGAAACAGTGGTGAATTTCTCTGGAACCATGCATGGTAAAATTTACTAAAATTTCATACACGGACAGATAAATCAACCCAAACTTTGAGTTCAATATACGCACTATTGAGAATATCGCAGGAAAAATTTACCCAAATTTGGGTAGTTTTCCCTTTCTTTCCCATGATTGCTATCAAAACTAGAGCAAGATGCAAACACCTCACCGAGGTTGCTCAACCCAATAACCCAAATTTGAGTAAATTCAATATTCTCTATTTTGGGTTGATCAAGGTCCGCTTTGGATAAATTGAACTCAGCTTTGGGTAAATTGTTTACATGGGATTAAAGGCAAACTACCTAGTGCCAGAGAAGTCATTTTACTCAAATTTGGGTTATTGGCCCAAACCACGGTTTTGAGTGCAAACAACCCACTTTTGGGTAGTTTTGGTTTTCAGTGTAGTAGGTAATTTTAAAAACAGAGCGTGTCTACAAAATAGTAGTTTCAACCACGGAATTTTTCTCTGTGTAACGACGTCATATGAATAGAGATGTCGTAAAATCCCGATTAATCGATTAGTAACTAGTCGATTACTCTCGATTCCTGTCGATTATTGAATCGATTGATCGTTGGATAATAATCGATTCAAAATTAATCGATTATTACAACGATGAATCGATTAATGGAAGTAATCAATTTGCGACATCCTTATGATGTCGTAAAATCCTGATTAATCGATTAGTAACAAATCGATTACTCTCGATCACTCTCGATTATTGAATCGATTAATCGTTAGGTAATGATCGATTCAAAATTAATCGATTATTACAAAGATGAATCGATTAATCGAAGTAATCGATTAATTTACGACATCTCTACATATGAATTTACCATTTGATCACTTCGATACGATTTTTTTTATTATATGAGCCCAGAGTGTATGTAATTAAGAGTGGCGACATGTGCCGCATTTGACAGGTCTCCTGCTCATTTGGAACACGATTTTGACACGAATGACAGATGAATTTTGTTCCAATTCTGACAGGGTCGCCACTCTTAATTACATACACTCTGTATGAGCCTATACTGATAATCATGGTACAGTGATCGTTCGCTAATTGGGGCACGACCTCACCCCAACTAGCGAATGCCGTTTGCTAATTGGGGCGCTTTGACAAGCATCAATGTTGTTTACTTTTTGCATTGAACAAAAGAAAATTTTACGCGCCAGAAAATATCGATCCCGCCAAACACGGAAACAAGACGTCAACGCGTTTTTGACATTCCATTCTGACGTTTACCTGCTTTTTAATTGGGTTTCGCCCCAATTATCGAGCCCCCAACTAAAAAGTGCCCCAACTAGAAAAAACCCAATTAGCGAACGTTCACTGTATATATACCTATACCGATTTTTACAGCGAGCTTACCGATTTATCAAAAAATAATCTGGTCACCCTGCTTATAAAAAAACGAACAACTCAAGCTCTATCTGGTAAAAGGGCGAATGTCGCAAGACAGAATTCTCTTCGTCGACTTCCCCTCTTTTAAATAAAAGTGACAAGCAGAGGATTTCTTTGCAGTTCAAGCTCTATCTGGAATAAGGGCGAATGTCGCAAGAGAGGATTCTCTTCGTCGACTTCCCCTCATTTGAATAAAAGTGACAAGCAGAGGATTTCTTTGCAGTTTATCACCTCAGAATGCAAGTTCGCATTGTTTTCTATCGTTCTGAGGTGATAAATCACAGAGAAATCAGCTGCTTGTCACTTTTATTTAAAAGAGGGGAAGTCGACGAAGAGAATCCTCTCTTGCGACATTCGCCCTTATTCCAGATAGAGCTTGAGTTTATCACCTCAGAATGCAAGTTCGCATTGTTTTCTATCGTTCTGAGGTGATAAATCACAGAGAAATCAGCTGCTTGTCACTTTTATTTAAAAGAGGGGAAGTCGACGAAGAGAATCCTCTCTTGCGACATTCGCCCTTATTCCAGATAGAGCTTGAACTGTGGCCATGCTTCATAATAATTATTTTGTTGTTTGTGTCTCGTGTCCCGCAGCAAGTGAATATTTTGGCTGAAAATTATTAGTTTAAAAAAAAATCAGTGGAATTCAATAACATATCGTGGTAATCTTTTCTTATGCATCTGTAAATACTAGTAGGTATGTTGAATCAATATCTCTCGCTTTTTTAGCAGTAACTTTCAGAATGGAACCGCAAAGTCTCATAACGACAACTGAACAGAAGCCGCTGATTGAAAAATCCGTGCCAACAGAAACAAAAGTGGAGGGAAATACCGATGTGAAACAACAGGTAAGTTAGAATTATGCAGATTTTATCGGTTTCTAGTCACGACTTTCTTTTAGTTATCCTTCAAGCGTTCTTTGAATGACAATGACGTCGAAGAAGTCGAAATGGGGCCGCAAAAGAAATTGTGCCGATTTTATTTCTTGGACAACTGCTCAAGAGCTGAGTGCTGCTCCTTCATGCATTCGGAGTTTCCATGCAAGTTTTACTACTTCGGATATGAATGTAAAGATGGAAACAGCTGTAAACTGCGTCACGGAGCTGCTCTTGATGATATAATGAAGCAAGCTTTATGGGATCATGTAACTTCTGGACCGGCCAATCTGTTACAGCGATTTCCATGTTTTCCTAGCATAATGCTGAAGAAACATTTTGATGAACGCCATCATGAGTTGGAGCTGATGGAACAGGAAGGACTATTGGACCAAAACACGCCACCTAAAGAAACAGACGAAGTTTTGAATCGACCTTCATCAACCTTACTTAAGGTTATTGAAAATGAAAGTCAAACGCAGTTGGCTGGAGGCACGCTGACCCAACTGAGCGAACTAGCTGACATTTTACAACCGGACCAGGTCGCTTCACTGACTGCCATAGGAATAGACACCTTGGAGAAACTTTTCAAGCTGGGAGCGAGTGCCTTTCTGGGATTAGGCTTCGATTTCGACACCTTGATCAAAATTGGAAACTTCAAGGAATCACGACGTCGCGGATCAATTTACAATTCCGAGGAGTCACACGTTTCAAATGATGTGGTAAGATCATAATTTCGAAGAAACAATTGCATTCATTAAAACAAACTTAATCAACAGAATGATTCCGATCTTTTTGGATCAGAGGAGCTTGATGGTTTACTGGATTCTGTAGCCACGGATCAACCGGCACTCACCGATCAAGAGCTTCTTAATATTCTTAACGAAGAACCCAATGGTCTTTCTGAATCGATTGGAAGCAATGTGTCGAAACAAGATTGTGATGGATTTGTTACTGCTGATGACAACGTTGATAATTACAATAACGGAATTTCACACGGTAAGCTAGAGAAGATATTGCTTAACATAACGCCCTAACGTAGGTACTTTATGAACATTCATTATGTTTTATGTTATTACGGAGGGAACTGTTATCTGGGAACAGAACACAGATTCAAATCTTCGTGAATTTGTATATTTAAACCATTAGTTTTAATTACTAATATCATTTTCCAGTATTACAAGTAAAAAATCCATTTTTTCCTTTTACGAAACTATAAGAAGAAAGAACAGTAGGTAGCAAGTTTATTTTTCGTTTCAATTCGGTTTGAAAGATCACCTTTTGTGCAACAGCAAAACATTATTCGAAATTCATTCGAATAGGTGATACAATTTTTGTTGGATCTACTATACTGCCGTTATACGCATAACTGTTTTATGTATATAGGGAATCCCAGCAAACATGGGACAAATATGCGTATGATGGCAGTATAAGCTTTGAAAAAATGGTTTTTTGTATGTTGTGTTTTGTAAAATGGATTTTTTGTAGGGGAAAAGACGGCTTTGGCAGGTTTTGTTCTATTGTTGGCAGGGGGGTTTTTGTCGACCAAATTTTATGAAATTTGGCCACAATATTCTTTGATATGCAGGCCAAATTTGAGCCTAGTCAGTCATAAAAAATCCCCCTGCCAATAATAGAACAAAAGCTGCCAAAGCCGTCATTCCCCCTATATAAGTATGGTCCACCTTAATGTATAATAATATATGAGGGGGTCAAACGCAAAGGGGTGTAAGTGACACAAAGTTAGTTTTGAGAAAAATCAGAGGCGTCGCGTGGTCAATTCTTCAACCTGTGCACCGAGCGGTGTATTTCGGTTTTCAGTTGTTTGATGTAGCTGTCAATGAATCAGCATTAAAATTACAATTTTTTTGTAGACATATTTCTTGATGCATTCGCAGACGAGCTCGGTGGTCTAGTGGCTACCGCTTCTGCCTTATAAGCAGGAGGTCGTGGGTTCAATTCCAGGCTCGTCCCTTTCTTACTTTGTAATTCTATCATAGTTCTTTCTGTGCTTCACGTTCTACCAACACGATTCCTACTGTTATAACCTTCCACACTAACAATCCCAAAACCTCCCGTGGTACCTATGAGAGGTCGTAGAGTTCTCTGCATCTTTCTTAAGTAGGTGTCCGACTAACCATCCTTCCCCTTCCCCAGCATTCGCAAGGACGTGGCCAGGACAGATCTGCTATTGGAGAGTGCATTGCTTCCATCTAAGAGATAGTGATTAGTTCCAAATCAATATCTGTGGTAACGGATGAAACTGATGCTACTCTCATACAATAGTCCAGGCTTGTACCACCTACGAATTTGTGCGAATTGCTCAATGCTAATGCTAATGCTAATATTTCTTGATGCATTCGAGGATATGTACTACAGAATAGTTTGGACGGCCTAGAACATCCGTAAAAGTATTTCAACGATTTTTCAGTTATATCCAGGGTTCGCATCGCTCCAGGGTTCGGGGAGAAATCACTTTTCGGGGAAGAAAAACAGCCTGGAGAGTGATAACCATTTTTCGCTCACTTCGATTGCCGCCAAACGTTGGTTTGCTCTTTTTCTTTCATATTCGAGTCTTTTCGTGGCATCTGCAATGCAAATGGTAGCATGGGCGTAGCCAGGATTTCGAGAAGGGGGGGGCCAACTTTTTTGGTCTTCTAAATCGTAGTTTTATAGTAGTTTTATAAAAACACATGAATATTAACACATGAAACCAAATCCAAACCAAATCGAAACAATAATGATTAAAACAATAATGGATTTAAAAATACGTGATTTATTGGTTATCAGATATTTTTAAATAAAGTGAGAAAAATATTAACGAACTTAGTTTTTAGAAAGATAATTAATCGGCTATAACAATTATTGTAAAAATCCTGCATTCTGCAATCCTGCAGTTTAAGAAAACTAGAACCATACATCTGAATTTCTAAACAAATCCTCTCTGAAATAATATTTATTATAAAATAGGCAGAAAAATCAATATGCAAGCTTTCTCCAGGAATTCCTTCGACAATTGCTCCTGGCATTCTATCCGAAATTCTATCAGGGATTCTTTAGGAATGCCTCCAGCAACTTCTTCTGCAGTGTCTTCAGGAATTCCACCATAAATTTTGCCGAAAATTCCACCATTATTTACTCCAAGAAAACCTTCACGAACTTCTTTATAAGTTCTGCAGAATTCCCTGCAATAATTCAAATAATTTCGTGCTGTTTCCCATAATTTTTAAGAATAAGAATATTCCGTGGAAATTCCGCAGAAAACATTCCTAAGAATTTCACGAAAAATCTTCGAATTTCTTGTGAAAATTCCATAAAATTTTCCGTGAATTGTTTCGAATAATTTCTTCAGGAATTCCACCGGATATTTATACAGAAATTATACCGAAAATGAAATCAACAATGAAATTTCCCGAGGAGTTCCTAGATTAATTCGCAATGAAATCCTGAAAGAATTCCGGTGGAAACTTCAAGATTTCCACTGAGAGATCCTCCAGGAGTTTCTCCGAAAATTCGTCCGGGAATTCTTCCAGTAGTTCCACCGGCATGTCCACCAAGAATTTCTCTAGGAATTCCTTTGAGAATTATTCCGGTAGTTCTATCGGCAGTTCCTTTGAAAATTCTTCCGGGAATTTGGGCAGAATTGGAATTTATTTATAGGCTTCTTCAGGAATTTATAAAGATTTTCCACCAGAAGCTCCTCCGAGAATTTCTCTGCGAGCTCCTCAGGGAATTCTCCGGGAGGTCCTTTGATGATGATGATGGTCCAGCTACAAACCCCAACAAAGGTTTCAGCTAGACGAGATTTATCTAGATAATGAATTCTCTTGTTTCCGAGAATGCTTCTGGTAGTTTCCCCGGGGTTCCTTTAAAAAATCTCCCGGGAGTTTCTTCAGAAATTCTTCCAGAAAATTCCTTCGAGAGTTCCACCAGCAATTCATCCGGGAGTTCCTCCTGAAATTCATCCGGGAGTTCTTACGGGAGATCTTACTGGAGCTTCTCCGGCAGTTCCTTCGGGAATTCCTCCGGGAGATCCACCAGCAGTTTCTACGAGAATCCCTCCGGGAGTTTCACCTGCAGTTTCTCCGGGTGTTTCTCTGAAAAGGAACTCATGGAGGAACTCCCAGAGTAATTTCCGGAGGAACTCCAGGGGGATTTTCTATAGGAATTTCCAGAGAAATTATCAGAGGAATTCTCGGAATAACTGCCGGTGGAACTTTTGTAGGAATTTATTATTTATATTTCCGTAGGAAATCCTGGAGGAACTCTCGTAAGAATTCTAGGATGAACTCCCAAAGGAACTTCCGTAAAAATTCCAGGAGGAACTCCAGGAAGAGTTCTTAAAAGAACCTCCCGGAGGAATTCCCGTAAGAACTCCCAGAGAAATTCTCCGAGGAACTTCTGGAGGAGTTTATAGTAAAAAAGCCTACAGAAATGCTAAATAAATTCCTGGAAGAAAGCCTGATTGAATTCCCGAAGGAACTACTGGTGGAACTTCAGAGGAACATCCAGTGGAATACCCTAGAGGAAGAGAAAAAATATTTCTGAAGGAACTTCTAAAATCCTATTTCCCGTGAAATTCCTGCTAAATATCGTCCAGGAATTCCCTGTAAAGTTCCTGGAGGTATAACCGGAGAATTTCTTGGAAAAACTCCTGGAAGAACTCCCGGGGGAACTCCCACAAGCACTTCCGGAGGAATTCCCACATGGAAGTCCTGAAATAATTCTTAGAGAAGTTCCTAAAGGAATTTCCGAAAAAAATATCTGAAGGAATTCCCAGAAAAATACCAGGAGGAATTAATGCAGAAATTCCCAGATGAAATCCTGAAAGTAATCCCATATTAATTGCTGATGAAAATCTCTGCGGATTGTTCCGAAGAAATTTCTGGAAGAACTCTTGGCAGATATCCGAAAAAATTTCGAGTGAAGTCCGGAAGGAATTCTAGTACACTTCCGCGGAAAATCTCCCGGAGAAATACCTGAATGAATTCCTGGAGAAGTTCCTGAAGAAACTCCCGAAAAAATACCTGTAAGAATTTCTGGGGAAATACTTGGACGAATTCCAGGAGAAATTCATGAATATATTTCTAGAGGATTTCTTGAAGGATATTCTGAAGTAATTGTCAAAAGAATTCCAGATTGGAATGCTAGATAATTTCGCTATTGAATGTTTGGAGGTATTCCCGGAAAATTTCCTGGAAGTAATCCCGGAGGAATTAAAGGAAGAGTTCCGAGAGGAATGCCCCGAGAAGTTCCTAGAAGAATTTCCGAAGGAATTTCTTATAGATTTACAAGTGAAATTATGGAGCTAAATCGGAGGATTTCCGTCAGAAATTTTTGAAGAAACTTCTGGTAGAATTTTGGGAAGAAATTCCGTATGTATTGTTGCGGGAGCTATTGGCTGGTGGCTTCGAACGGATGCTTACAGCAAATAAAATACATATTTGTAATTCATTAGCTAAAAAGCTGAAATAATATATTTATTGATAGTTATTTACATAACGATTTTCAGAGGAATTTGTGGATAACTTTCCGGAGGAATTTAGAAGTTCCCAGGGGAGCTTCTAGAAGGATTTCAAGGAGAATTCAAATCAATTGAGCCCTAAATGTTTCGAGTTGTTTTGAATTTTCATATATTATGGATCCTGGATGCCCTAATAAGTTCTGGGATTTTTTTGAATTTCAACCACGTATTTCTGTATATGATTGGATCGTAAAGTGCACATGTTTGAGGGAATTCATTTCAGTACCCGTTCAATCTTTCCAAAATTTAGGGGGGGGCGACGGCCCCCCCTTGGCTACGCCCATGAATGGTAGTAGCTTATGTAAAACAAATAACTTAATGCTTTAATACAGATAGCGTGGTGATGCGGCTAGAGTAAACGCATCCCTACGGCTATTATTGTTACTATTATGGGTTCGAATCCTGGTGTGGCCATACAATTTTGTAATTGTTCTGCGATAATTCTCACGAAAAGTGAGTGAGTGGTAAATGTGATGAAACGAAAAGGATTTTCATCTAATAGGCAAAGTTTTCGTTTATCATCCAAGGCTAAAGGCCAGTATCGACTTAAAAAGTAGAGAGGTTACGGAATTTTGTTCAATATTACCAAGAGGAATTTTGACAACTGATCTGCATGGAGAAAATTGTCACTTTTACTTACGGAATAATCGAACAGAACATTTTTCCGAAAGTAAAGTGACAGCTCCCATTACTTTGCGTGGGAACCTTACAAATGCCAATTTTGTTTTTGTTCTTTTCATGTGGATACTGTTGTAAGAATTTTGTTTCGAATCTTTACTTTCCCTGATTCAGTGAACGGAAAATAACATGTGATTGAGATAGAAAAGAAATTTCTTTTGAACACGATACCAACCTGTAGAGAAAGATTGATGGGTGAAAGATGATCCTCAACATAAACAACGAAAAAAGATTCTCCCTTGGCCCGAGAAACGCAAAGTTGAAACCCTTGTTATATCAGAACGCGAACATAACAATGTAATCCTTCGTCCTAAAGTAATAAAGGGCAAACAAACCCGCATCTTATCACTTTTATTTCGATGAGGGGAAGTCGGTGAAAAGAATCCTCTCTTGTTAGTTACGGTCTTATTACCGTTAGTGCTTAAAATATTATAAATACAACATTCAACCAAAAACTAACCCAAGTTAGTTTATTTTAAAGGCTAAATCTCTAATAAAAAAATGATTGAATTTTCTTGTTGATAAAAACTAGAGGCCTGAATAAGAGAAACGTGGATAGAAAATATGAATCTGACAACACTGCATTCAATCTTCTTCATCAAAGAACAACACATGAAAAGGAAGAAATGGTTTATGTAGATAAAATCTCACAATCCTCTATTTTATGTGCCCACATCACATAACAATAGAATCCAATAAGCAATGTAATTTCAATTCATAATCTATAAATGACTTACATATATTATTGCAAACTAATGTAAAGTACATTCAATTTTGTTTATTTATAAATGGCATTAAATCGAATTTGGTTTTCAGTATTTGAGCCAACATTCTGGCTGCTTGATAGGTCTCCTGCTCGATTGGCTGCTGTTTTTTGACGGTTCGATTGGCGGCACATACCTATCCGCGTTTCTCTTATTCAGGCCTCTAATAAAAACCGAATAATTTTGTTGACAAAATCGGAGCGTGATAAAAACGGAACGTGATGAAATCGGAACATATCTGTAATCTAATCAATTATTATTATTACTTAGATGAATCTTTTTTTAGAATGGCTGTTTTCATACCACGTGGACAGATGTCGAACATTTTTATATGTGTCTGATCATGCAATTTTTCATTAATTTGTGTTAACACATTTTTCCTACCTCTCTACCCGCTAAGTTGTCCACATGGTATACGAATAGCTTTTGGATATTGGATTTTACGAAAAAAAATCATAATAAGCCATAATCCCATTCAATATGAAATATTAAAACGCTTGTGATCCGATGTGCTTATTTAAAACCGGACTTCCACCATGGAACACTTTGAGAGAGCAGAAAATTTATTTAATCACCGCCTCTTTTCTTTTTCTATTTTATTCCGTTTGCGCGCTCTTCAACCAAACGCGCATGCGCTGTTTGAAGCGGTATGGGTTACCTACTCGGTAGGCACCAAACCGAGGTGCTTTTCTGCACCGGCACCAAACCGTGCACTGCAAACGATGAACGCTTTGGCTACCTATACATCGCCGATTGCGGTTAAAGCGGATGACCTACACATACAAAATAATGCGTGTATGATGCATGGCAACAGGGATGCCAGAAGATATTTTCATATGTCTTCACAGTCGTTTAAAAATGTCTTCAAATGTCTTCAATATTAAAATAACGATTATTAGCAAGAAATTTCAAAATCCAATAGGTTTGTAAATTCAATAATTTCCTTGTTTTACTGATGTGGAATAATATTTATTTTTTAACATACAAATTGTTAGAATTCAAGAGAATATTCTTTAAAATTATTAAAAAAATTTATGACGAGTTTCCCCTGGATTTTGTACTGAGGCGGATTTTTAACTGAATTTTCACGTGGAATTCTTTCAAATTTCTTTTTAAAGAATATCCTGTTGGGATTCAAAATTTGCTGTGAAATACTTGAAGAAACATCCAGAGAATTTTCTGAAGGAACTTCCGGTAAAATTTCTAGATCAACTTCCGGATAAATTCCTGATGGAGCTTCTTATAACTTCTTTTGGATGGAGCTTCTAATTACTTCTGGAAGTCTCCTAAAGAAATTTCCCGAGGAATTCCTGTTGGAACATCTAAAGGATTTACTGAAGAAACCTCCGGAAAAAGATCAAAAGGAAGTTCCGGAGGAATTCTTGGAGGAACTTAAGAAGGAATTCCTGTAGAAACTTCAGGATGAATTCCGGATGTTTTGCCTTTCTCGTATACAAAGTATACGTAAAGGCTATAGGATCACTCCAAAACCGAACTTTTGATAGAAGGCTCGGAGACCCATAGTGTTATATACCAATCGACTCAGCTCGACGAATTGAGGTGATGTCTGTATGTGTGTATGTATGTGTGTGTGTGTACAAAAATGTGAGACACACTTTTTGGTACTTAGCATTATTCGATTTGCTCGCAACAAGTTGCAGTCGAAGTGGATTGCGATCTAGTTGTTTCCTATAAAAAATTGATCCGATCGGTCATTGCGCTCCAAAGTTATTGAAAAAACATTGTTTTTCTGCCAAGGAAAAAAAAATTCAAAAACGATTTTTTTTTTAATATTGCAGCAATGCATTCAAATGACCGCAAATGCATATGAATTGATGTAAAATGCAAAATCTATCCCCCTAAAGTGCTATTTCGACCTCTCTTATGTGTTTTTCTTATTTTTTTTAATGCGCGAGAAAGGCACCACCAACGCTAGGTGGATTGATCTGGGTTTTTTTCTGGAGGAATACCTGAAGGATTTTCCTGATGAATTTTTGAAGTACATTCCTGAAGAATTACTGAAGCAATTTCCGGTGGAATTCCTGAAGAAACTTCTGGAGAAATTCTTGGAGGTAGTTCTGGATGAATTCTTGGAGGAGCTTCCTGATGTATTGCTGCAGAAATTTCCGAAAGCAATCCTGGAGGAAATACCAGATAAATTTCATAGTATACTTCCGGAGGCATTCTTGGAGAGTCATTCGGCAACTTTCTTAAAATATCTTCCAGAGGAAGAACTTGCGGAGGGATCCCTTGTGGAGCTTCCGCCGCAATCCCGGCAAAACTTTCGGAAAAAATCCTGGAAGAACTACTGGAGGAATTCGTGAAGGAGCTACTGAATGAGTTCTAGAGAATCTTCTGGAACTTCTTCCAAATGAAGTCCTGGAGAATTTTTCGGAAAAATACCTGAAACTTCCGGACTAGCGGGCTTGGTAGTCATATGGCTACTGCTTCTGCCTCATACGCAGGAGGTCGTGGGTTCAATCCCAGGTCCGTTCCATTCTCCTACTTTGTATCTTTCTCTTTATTTCTCATGTTCTAGCAATCGCTAGAACTGGAAATGGACTTCCATACCGTTTCCATTACTATTCCTATACCTTCAACTTGAGTATTCTAACAGTAATCTGCTAGAATTGGAAATGAACTATAGAGCTCGTTTCCTACATCCAATTAGAAATTCCATCAGTTACCTTCTCCTATCTATCACATTGGCAGCTCGTTAACCAAGACGGACCTCTGCCTCTCCAACCTAACCCAGAAATTCCAACAAATTCCGCATGAACTCGTGGCAAGTGCAGAGGTATATTCGGCTTGCAGTGGGCGAGTGATTGCATCATCATTTCCTGCCACTTCCCTACATTGACTTGCATTCTGACGTGGCAGGCGCCAGTATGACCTAACAAATGAGATCACCAGTACTTGTACATTGAAGATGTGTGCTAGTCCCAAGCAAACATCTGTTGGTTCCCTGTGCAAGAACAGCTGACCTGGTCATAATGGAGTAGCAACTACGAGCAGTCAATCAAGCTCAAGCTCAAGCTCAAAATACCTGAAACTTCCGGACAATTTCATGAAAGGATTACAGAAAGAATACCAGGACGATTCTTTGAAGAAATTCATAGAGGAATTCGCAGAGTAAATACTGGAAGAATGTCCAAAAATATTTCTAGAAGAATAATCAAAGGAATTCAAGGAAAAAATTAACAAAAGTGTGTAGCAAGTTTCCTCTGAATTTCTTTTAGGTAGATTTTTCTGTAGAAATTTACCTTAAAAATTATGAGAAATACCCATTTAACACCAGCATAATTTAAATTTCTTATTGACATTCGTTAAAATTTTTAATGAAAATTAATTGAGACAATTTTTTTGTGGAAATTAGAAGGGATTTATTGTGGGAATTGTAGAAATCAAGATGAATTTTCCCTTTTAAATTTTGGAGGATTTTCTTTATGTTTTTTTAAGGAAGTTATTAAATATAAATTTTGTACTGAATTTACAATTTCAGTTCTCTTGAATATAGACAAGAAATTCCTCATAATTTTCATCGCAAATTCTTTCAAAAATTCACAGAAAATTCAAAGAGTTAGACGAAAGTCATATGGACATACCGAAAAGATCAAATTAATTCGTAAGGAATTTAGAAAAAGATCAGGTTCTAGCTCAACGATTGAATAGATTAAATCAAGTCATAGAGGAGTTCAATATATTTTTGCCGTAAAATAAAATGGCAATTGCGTTCCAATGTAATGATCGAAATACCTTTTTACATACACGCCATCAGGATTGTTTTAACCAGCGCCTAACTCCAAGTTAAGTGCGTACGTATGAAGTCTAAAATGCGTTGCATTTATCAGCCAGCTAGTGTGAATGTATTTTTATGTTTGAGATTCTAAGCCCCAGACAAAAACTATTATAACTTTTGTATTTTTTTGCATAATTTACATATGGTTGGGATTCAGCCAAACCGCACCAAGCGGCTTTTTGACTAACTTGTGATATTTTGTTCGCAAAAGACAAACCGAAAGTATTTAATGTTAAGTCATGCGTAGGGTAAGACGGTATAATATGCCCCCCCTAAGGCAAAACCGTGATATTTTTTTTCTTTTCATCGCAATTTATGCAAACTTTGTGTCATTTGGTAGTGCAAGAAGTCGCAAATGCATTGCCCGTGAGTAGTAATATAAAAATATTACAGATAACACGTAATAATGCTCTTTTGAAAAGTCGCGAAAAAATGGATTTCAAAAAGTGCCTGGGCAATACGCCCCACCTTAGCCAAAGACGTTCCACAGCCCTTCATTAGTATTTTATCAATCCCATAATAAAAAGGTTACAAATCCTTATGTACTTGACATTAAAAAACCAACATAAGTCCATTTAATCAGGTTTTTATTACATTTCAATAATTTCCATATAATTTGGAAGCAACTGCTGCAAGCTCGCCGCGCTTGTGTCCAGTTGGTAAGGGCATATCGTCCTGCCTACACTGGGGCGTTTTGGCCAGTAAAACCTATTTTCGAAAATCGTTATGTTTTTGAAGATGGAAGCAATTTTATATCATATTAACCACTGAGAAAAGTTATTTTGTTGCCCAACTGAGTGTTCCCGTGCAAGTTTTGCGAACAGTATGCTAGCGTCGCTCCAGAATGTTGAGCAAACAAACATGAAAAGTTACATCAAAACTGTCACTTTTTGTATTTTGCTATTACTTTCATTATGTAACACAAAAATACCTGCACATTCACATAGTACGATGGTTTTACAAATATTTATAGGTACCCACTGATTTTGACCCTTAGTTAGTTATAGTTTTCTAGAAATCAAAGGGGGGCGTTTTGGCCAGGTGGGGCGCATTATACCGTCTTACCCTACATTTGTTGTAAGGGATCCTCAGCTATGGCGTTGAACGATGTCCGATGCGATTTTTGACCAAGTGAATCTATTACATGAAAACCTTGGCAAAAAATAGGAAATATTTCATTGGTGCTTGGTGTGATTTGGCTGAACCCCGACCATATATAGAAGTCGCAGAATTTATAGTTAAATAAAATTATATTTTCTCTCGCTGGCTTATTGATTGTCTTCAAGTATCTTCAAATAAGTAGATAAGTCTTCAAATATTTTGAAAAGTCTTCAAAATGTCTTCACGAAATAAATGTCTTTACAGAGATTCAAATGTCTTCAAATTGAAGACATGTCTTCAAATCTGGCATCTCTGCATGGCAAACCGTTCTCTGCTGAAAGTGCACATGATGGACAACATAATATGGCGTCGTTTCTGTATCGTGGAGTAAAATATAACGCGCCCCCATCGCAGCATTTCGATTGCCTCATATCACATGTCGCCTGTAAAAATTCCGTGCATATTTTATGATTATGTATTTATTTCAATCGTTAAATTTGTACTAAACATATGACCAATGCACAAGTATTTGTATTAGAATGACAAGAAATCTATTGAGAGTTTTAATGTTAGGGACAAAATTGCTACCTGTGCAGTGCACAGGTTGCACATGCGGACGCGACGCCTCTGAGAAAAATAGGTGCAAGGTTTTTCAATTTTTTTTTTCATACGAATTGTATGGGAGTTCAAAAATTTACTAATTTTCTGTGAATTTTCATATTTTTTATTAACAACTTTCAAACTATATCAACATATTGTCGCAAAGCTCTAGAAGCAAAACATTTTTTTGCTGTAGTAAATTCAATTTTGACAATAATGTCACTTACACCCCTCTGCTTCTAATTCCCTCATATATGTACTCTGTTTTGTAGCTGTGCCCCAGAACGTCGAATGCTCTCTGAAAGCATTCCGCAGCGACTTAGGAAATGAGTGCCTGCAGCTTATGCTTTATCCATCTGGCAAGGAGAAGGAGAACGATAAGCAATCGTTGGATTCCATCCAGAGAACCGTAGATCAACTGAAAAAAATCGATTCGCTGCTATCCGAACCGAAGGAACAAGACGTAAGCTGGGGCAGTGCAGAAAGTGACACATCCGCAGATCATTCGAAACATGATTCATCCGTAACCGATTCGATTAATCAATCGTTTGGCAGCGACAGCGATAGTCAAACATGTTTTCGGATGCCTTTCAAGTCGATTATCAACCAGTACACCCCGGCGAAGGAAATTGATGCATCTAATAAAAAATATCGCATCGCTAATTACCATGTAGGTTGTCTAGATTTGTCGAAAAATTCTTCTCGGCAGCAAATTTAACAATATTTTTTTAAATTTCGTAGTTGATTCCAATTGACATACCGAGGCCTAGTTTTGATCGCATTCGTCGTTCATTTGTCATGCAGCCCACGTTCAGCTTGGATCCACGCATACAGATCATGTTCAACGTTGGTCCTTCGGAAGTTCGCCACGGAAATCATCCCAAGGTATGCGATCGCGATCCACGTTTGAAGAAACATATTGAACCAGAACCCCATATGCAGACCGTTTAGAGATGGTATGTAGAACGCTATTGTTTGAATCGTTTACATCTGTCCGAAGTATGTTATTGTCAAACTAATTCATCGTCATCCCGAATAACTGTATGATAAGGCCTTAAAGCACATAACACGGTAAAATTGAATTGGTTCAAAAATTTCCAGTATCAAAAATTTTTAGTAGGTAAGCTCTGTTGCCTTCATATATAATACTCCTAAAAAATGGAGTCAAGACCAATTTATTTGATTACAATTTCAAAAACCAAAAGATGGTATGTTTTGAGATGGACACTAATTTGATGAACTTGAATAAATTTAACTGCAAGAATAAAAAAAAACAATATTTTTCAACTTCAAAAGACGTATTTTGAACAAAAAGGTATATTTGCTTGTTATCAGGGATTCTTCTTTTCGTTTCAATGAAACAAAATCGGGCGATCGGCTAGGAATCATCTTTTTACGTAAGTGTTGACGAGAAATTATCACTTTGTATTTTCTTTTTAGTCTGGAAGATAAAGCTAATAATCGTTAGAGGAAATAATAACTTTAGCAGCTCCGCAGATTTTTTTTTCCATAGTTTCATGATTTTTTTTATAGTTCGAAAAATCTAAACTTCGACCTCAACAATTTGTAAAGATTGTTCTGGCCAAATTTGAGCGTAATAGGTCTTAAAAATCAGAAGGGTTATACACAAGATACGACCGCCCGACGTAAACTACGTAAAACAGATCATAAGATAATTATTTTGGTTAGAGCCTAGAGTGATTGAAATTTTGACTTCTGCGCTCCCTTATGCTTGAACGATAACATTTGCCGTTTTGGTGAACCTCTTAAATTTTCAACTGAATTGGTTTTAATATAACTGAGTACGTGCAGTTTGAAGTTTGTATGGAAATTACTATAGAAATCGCCCCGTATGTGAGAGATCGTTTCCTGAGGCGGATCATTAACTATTTAGTGGGAGATCTCCCAGCGCCGGACACCTCCCAATACCGGACACTTCTTAAAACGACACTACTTGCAGAGGTCGCTCCTTCATCTTATTAAGTACAAAAGGAAGCTACGGCAAGAGATATCAGATCTCCATGTGATAAACTTTGTACAAAATTTGAAGTTGAATAAAAATTCTTCACACTTGTTTTGTTACACTTACTCAGGGCCGGATTTAACCGGAAGGGGGCCCCGGGGCCGACAGTATGTGGGGGCCCCAGAATGTACAAAATAGGTTGGTTTTAGTACATAAGATTTGTGGGGGCCCGGGGCCATGGCCCCACCGCAACCGCCCCCCCCCCCCCCCCCAAAATCAGGCCCTGCGACTTACTTCAATTCAATTGTTTCTTCTTACTGAGAAAGCCACAGAAATTAGCAGAAACAAAAATTGAAGAGAACATTGAAAAAGATGGGAATTTGGATTAGGATGTAAAAAAAATTTAGCTGAATAGTCAAATAAGCTCCATCAACTATTTTTAATATTAACAACAAAGCACGTGAAAAATATTACTATTCTGAATGATGTCTTTACTCATGTATTTAGAACTTAGTCACATTTGAACATGATGCAATGGTATCCGCTACTAGGAGACATTTTTCTGAATCGTAAAATTTGTCATCGTCGGAAAACATGTTCAAATGATCAAATATAGTTTGTATCTGTTTGTATGAATCATCAATGGTCAATAGTCATATTTTGTGTTTCTTTCTTCTATCTATTCTTCCTTTGAGGCAATATAACTCACGAGGAGGATGACCGATTTGCGAGATTGCCTCACTAATCGATTCGTATTGGGATCAGCTGTGTTTCTATATGCAAAAGGTTAGTAAATTTTAAAGGAAAAGTTGGGAAAATTGTCAAAATACAATTTTAGGGCGAGTTCGATCGCTCGAAAAATGATCTAGAGTGCGGCGTCGCAATCAACGCAGAAAATGACATTTCGAACGTTAAACGTAAAAACCCGAGCCACACAGGGTACGTTTTGCTAGTATGGTATAAAAGGAAACATAATCCGGATAGTTAAAGTTCATTTTGTTAAATGGCTTATGTGTCCGGAACTGGAGGATCTCCCCCTAAATAAAATCAACCCGAAGACTTCTTAGAATATTTCTAAATCAGTAAGACGATTGTTGTTGCGAGCCGTTCGGATTTTCGTCAACAAAGTTATGAAGAAAATAAAAATGCTCATTATTGATATGTTATTCTTTTACGTGCTCAATTGAATTTCCCACGATTAAGTATTTCCTTAAAAAAAATCTTGTAAGCAGCAAATTGTTTCACAAAGACGATTCATTCACTTGCTAAATTTTCTATGTTGCTAACGTACTCATATATTTTTAGATATTAATGACCAAAGTTGCAAAACAGTTTTCCGATAAATTTACTATTTTCATAGTAGTTCTCATACAAACTTCAAACCGCACGTGCGTGCTTAGTCAAATTACAACCATGGGATGTTGGATATATGGGGTTGGGAGGTAGTGAGGTTTGTTTTGGTAAACGTTTTGCCGCATGTAATGTGTAGTTTTTCCGCAAATCATGTTCGATCGCACACCAATCCATTTATGTTTCGAACAAAATTGGCGTAACTCACTATACCTATATGAAAATGGTTGGATATAACAATTTAAAATTTTCATTTAAAAATCCCAAATTTATTATTCCGCAGTGGTGATGATACCTTTCTCCGATTGTTATTCGACTTAGAGTGATTAATGCATTTCATAGTTAATTGCCTATTAAATGGCGATTAAATGCTTTTGAAGTGATATTAAAGGGATGCTGCCTAAATAGTAGTATAGAAGCTAACTTTCACCTACTCAGTGACTGAGTAAAATTGCATTGCTCTCTCTTTCTATCCCACAGAAATTTTACTCAATTTCCGTTAAAACAGTTAGAGTGTAACCTTGTTTAAAGTTGATAATCAATTTTAATATCCACCTCTTGCTTACATGAACATGTCCAGCATCTGTAGCACATTTTCATAAACACTATTTTGCTCCGACCGCGATCATTGCTCTGGTTCTATTTTGTACTTTTTGTGCGAATCACCGCACAAAAGTAGAGCGCAAGAACCAACCGCAGACGGCGGTCGTAAAACTGTGAAATTTTACTGGGTTGGTAAAGATTTGGAATTTTTAATGTTTTTACGTTGATAATCAAAAGTTCCAATAGGCTTAAAAAATTGCTGGAGAGTTGCCGATTCGATTGATAATAAAATCTCGAAAATCCATCGAAAGATAATGGAGCTATTAGCGTTTGAAATCTATCTTAATTTCGTGACGGTCTCGAATTTGGAACACCCTGTATCAGAGTCTTCCCCTTAGACGTAGTTTACGTCAAAAAGGCCTGCGGTAATATGCGCAAGACCATGCTGAAAGTGGCTGCGTTAGATTCTTGAGCCGATCCAAGAAAATTTTCGTGTCATATTCGACGCCTCCTGGCCGGACCACGGTATACAGAAAACAAGGTAGGCTTCAAGAATGACGCATATTTTATCGCCATATGCTCCTACGCTGGGACAGGACGAGCTCGGTGGTCTAGTGGCTATCGCTTCTGCCTTATAAGCAGGAGGTCGTGGGTTCAATTCCAGGCTCGCCTCTTTCCCACTTTGTATTTTCTATCTTAGTTCTTTCTGTGTTTCACGTTCTACCAAAACGATTCCTACTGTTATAACCTTCCACACAATCCCAAAACCTCCCGTGGGCACCTATGAGAGGTCGTAGAGTTCTCTGCATCTTTCTTAAGTAGGTGTCCAACAAACCATCCTTCCCCTTCCTCAGCATTCGCAAGGACGTGGCCAGGACAGATCTCGACTATTGGAGAGTGCATTATTTCCATCTAAGAGATAGTGATTAGTCCCAAATCAATATCTGTGGTAACGGATGAAAGTGATACTACTCTCACACAATAGTCTTGGCTTGTACCACCTACGAATTTGTGCGAACTGCTAAATGCTAATGCTAATGCTAATATGCTCCTACGCTGGGACAGAGCCGCCTCGCAGCTTAGTGTTTATTAAGCACTTCCACAGTTATTAACTGCGAGGTTTCTAAGCCAGGTTACTATTTTAGCATTCGTATATCATGAGGCTAACACGATTATACTTTTATGTCCAGGAAAGTCGAGACAATATCCAATCCGAAAATTGCCTAGACTGGTACCGGGAATCGAAACCAGCCACTCCAGCATGGTCTTGCTTTGTAGCCGCGCGTCTTACCGTGTGGCTAAGAAGGAGCCCCAAGGAGGGCTCCTCCAGATACTCCTACGAATATTTTTCCAAGAGTTCTTCCGGATATTCCTCCAAATATTATCACGGATAGTCCTCCAGCAAATCTTCGGAATATTCCTACAGATATTTCTCCGGGAATTCTTCCAGGAGCTCCTCCAGATATTCCTTCAGGAAATCCTACGGATACTCCTCTAGGAAGTCCACTGGATATTCCACCAGGAATTCGGCCTGATATTCGTCCAAGAATTCCTTTGGATATTCCTCCAGGAGTTCCTTTTTGGTATTCTTCCAGGAATTCCTTTGGTCATTCTTCTAGGACTTTTATCAAATATCTCTCCAGGAATTCTTCCAACTATTCCCTCAGATATTCCTTTGGATATTCCTCCAGGATAACCTCCTGATATTCTCTCAAGATTTCCTTTGAATAGTCCTCTTGGAATGCTTCCGGATATTCCTCCAGAAATTAATTTCCTCCAGAAATTCATTTTCCGGATATTCCTTCAGGAATTCCTCTTGCTATTTTTCCTGGAATTCCTTCGAATATTCCTTTAGAATTTCCTCCGGATATTCTCCATATATTCCTACAGGAATTGCTCCAGGAATTGCTCCGGATATTTCTCTAGGGATTCCCCCGCATATTTCTCCAGGAATTTTTCTGGATATTCTCTCATGAATTTCTTCGGATATTCTTCTAGGAATTGCTCAAGGGATTCATCAAGAAATTTTTTCGGATATTCTTCCAGGAACTTTTCTGGATATTCTACCAGGAATTAATTCTTATACTCCTCCAGGAATTCATCCGCCATTTTCTTCAGGAAGTCTTCCCAATATTCCTCCAGAAATTGCTTCAGATATTCCTTCAGAAATTTCTCCGAATATTTCTCAAGGAAGTCTACTGGATATTCCTCCAGGAATTCGTCCAGATATTCCTCCAGGAGTACCTTCGTATATTCCTCCAGATATTCCTACGGGAATTCCTATGAATATTTCTTCAGGAATTCGTCCGTATATTGCTCCAGGAATTCCAATGAATATTACTCCAAATATTCCTTCGGATATTCTTCAGGGATTTCGTCCGAATACTCGTCCTAGAATTCCTTCGTATATTATTCCAGGTGTTCCTCTTGGTGTTCTCTCAGGAATTCTTTTGGATATTCCTCCAAAAAATCCTTCAGATATTCCTCCAGAAATTCCTCTCCCTTCCTCTAAATACTCTTCTGGAAGAATTCCTAGATATCCGAAGGAAATCCTAGAAATAACTGCATGTAGGGTGTCCATCCAGTCGAAAACCGGGAAAAACGGGAATTGAACTATCGATCAAATCATAAACATTCATTACCAAATCTATTTTTAAACATACCGCCATCGGGGGTGACAATGGGTCTGGGGTGAGAATGGGTCATCGTTCTCACCAACAGTCTGGAGGTTGTACAGCAAAATCGTTCAAAAAGGTCTCTTATTATATTTTAGTCTTCTTGCCCTCAGATACATTCAATCTATTCTACAAACATTCTAAATAGTTGAAACAGTGACCCATTCTCACCCCCATTTGACCCATTGTCACACCCCCGACGACGGTAGTTTCACAAAGTGGTGGGTCGCGACCCCCCAGCTTGTGTAAATCTTATGGAAGGTGATCGCGGCCCCCCAACTTTGGGAAGATTTTTTAAGTATCATCAGTATTTCATGATTTATGAAGTTGTTCCTGACTTATCACGATTCACTACTATGTTAGTTATATTTGAAATCTATTCTCTCTAATCGATTTCCGCATAGCATTTCTAAAAGTTTCAGAATTATAAGGCTGTGCTCTTTTTTTCACAAATTGAGCTTAAAATAATAGTGATAGCTTAAAAATAAATACGAATAATGCTCCTGACCTTTAAGGTCAAACATATATTTGACGGACATCATATTGTTTCTGGGGATTCTTTAAAAACAAGAACTTTTTTTCAATAACCGAATTTAAGTTTGATCGTTTTCTTAGTTAAGTATTAATTGTAAATCATGTCGATGTTTCATGATTTGATTGAATGGATTCTAATTTTTAACATCTATTTTATTTCAATCAAAGTTAATTGCCTATTTCCGGGGATTAAACCACCCGACTTGGACGTTAATTTACAATGTTATGAAACTCATATGTGAATATGTACGTTATGTGGAAGATATTGATTTGGAAAATGTATTGGAGGTAACCACTTTCCCTTCGATGAGACTCGAACCCATGACCCTACAGTACGCTAGACTGGTGCTTTAACCAACTAAGCTACGAAGGACCTCCGTCGGCCTTCGCAACGTAGCGGCTACTGAACGAGCTCGAGATTCCCATATCGGACGCATAGTCAAATCACTCGCAATCCATTTCTCAAGCCAATACTTCCACATGTGTATGGTACACGTCCACATTAGAGGAGCGTCAGTATTTAGAATGTCTGGCGGCTATACACATTCTCCATCAGCAACTGTACTGATCAAGTGAGGTTGTTAGTTAGGCAATTAACTTTGATTGAACTGAACCTGAGTTGCGTGCTCTTGCCTACGCAGTGCGGTCGGGTAAAACAATATTTGAAATTTTTTTCGAAAAATGTTTGACGGAGCTGATACAGAATACAAGTTTAAAATCAACTGGTTTGTATGCCGACCCAAGAGAGTACGTTATAAGCAATGAGTTACGCCCAGGAGTTATCAACAACGAACAAGGAATGGATAACGATCCTATTACTGGTAATATATAGAAAGATAAAATTTTACAAAAATATTATTAATGTGATTTGCTTTTTAGGAATCCTAATGCCGATAAAATTTCAACTTAAAAAATACTTGGAATCCCCGATGGTGTTTGAGACAATTCTCGGAAATTTGAATCCTTCACCAGATGGTTATATTCGTAGCCTCATTGATGGTATCATTTGGCAACAGAAAGTGGCAGGACATTCATCGAACATTGTCATACCTTTGAATTTGTTCTTCGACGAATTTACAACCAAGGACACGGCTTTCCCACATGCATCGAGGACTTCTGTATTAGGTGTATATTACTATATACCATGTTTGCCTGGATATATTTTGGCCAAACTGGCAAACATTTTGGTTGCAGGATACATTCTATCAGAAGACAGAAAAGAATACGAAAATGAAGAACTGTTCAGTAACGTAGTTGAGGTTCTGATCGATTTAGAGTTAAATGGTGTAAATATAACTCATAATGGTGCTAATGTAACAGTACATTTTATGGTAGGATTTATATCAGGCGATAATCTAGGAATCTCAGGCATTTTGGATTTGGTTGAATCGGCAAGAGCAAATTTTTATTGTAGACTTTGCAAACGTAATCGCGAGCAGCGAGAGAAGGATACTGTGGAATACGAAGAAAGTTTCAGAACAATAGATGGCTACGACCAAGATTTAAGACAAAATGATGTTTTATCCACCGGTATTCATAAGAACAGTATTTTTAATAGCATTACATCATACCATCATAATTTTATCAAAGTAAAAAAGATGTTTAGCCTTACTGAACTAAACTGTAGGAAAAATTTATGTGTCTTTGGAAACCTGAATTCTTCCAATATACCAAATGACATCAAGGACACAAATCTAGTTAGGAGTAAAGTCAAAATGACTGCCAGTGAAATCAGAACCATGGTAACATTTTTTCCTCTAATGTTTGGAATGTTGATCCCGGAAAATGATGCTGTTTGGTCATATTTTTGCAATCTTCTAAGAATTTGTCATATTTTAATGTTACGCGAAATACATCCTTCATTGCTTATCACGTTTAAAACAATAGTTAACATCCACCACACTCAATATCAACAGCTTTGGGGCCGTACACATATTACTTTTGATGATCAACTAAAACCCAAACATCACAACATACTCCATTACTCCTTTTTTATTCTCAATTCTGGTACACCGCGCCATCAATGGGCAATGCGAGGAGAAGGTAAACACCAAGATGCCAAACAATATAGCAGAGTCAATAACAACAACATAAACATATGTAAATCATTGAGTATAAAAGCGGGGTATAAGTTTGCATTCAATCTGTATAACAATTCTTTCATAACTCCACGAATTGATTTGAGCCAGTCTAAACTTTTAACATGCCCGCCCAATACTGATATCCAATCGTTTCTGACAGAAAGATCTATTTCAGTTAGCAGTATACGGTGTTGAACTTAATCTAGAATTAAAAAAACACCTAAATAAAGTTTAAAAAAAAAACCCAGATTAATCCACCTAGCGGCGATGGTGCCTTTCTCGTGCATCGTAAAATGTACTGATAAAATCACATAGGAAAGGTCAAAAAAGCACTTTAGGGGGATAGATCGCATATTTTCTATCATTTTGCATGTTTTTGCATTAATTACTATGCATTTCCACCATTCTAGAAACAATTTTTTTTCCCATTTTGTTTTTTTTCCAAAGGGGGGGCCTTTGGGAAAAAAACAATGATTTTTCAATAATTCCGAAATGCAATGTCCGATCGGGCCAATTTTCAATAGCAAACAATGGGACCGCATTCCCTGTCGAATGCAACTTGTTGCGAGTAAATCGGGTAATGCTAAGTTCCAAAAAGTGTGTCTACAAAATTTGTACACACACATACACACATACACACACACATACATGTTACACACAAACAGACATCACCTCAATTCGTCGAGCTGAGTCGATTGGTATATAACACTATGGGTCTCCGAGCCTTCTATAAAAAGTTTGGTTTTGGAGTGAAATTATAGCCTTTACGTATACTTAGTATACGAGAAAGGCAAAAAGTTAGCAGTATAAAGTTCGTAGATAGTTTCATAAAACAGGGCTCAACATACAACAAAGGTACATTTTTTTATGTAAGCCATTGTAATATAATCAATATTTTTGAGTTGGATTGCATTATGATCGGTGAGGACGACAATCTTAAAATAGTTTGCCGTAGCGTACTCTGTCGTACTTTTGACGAGCACTTGCAGTCTTTCGAGGTTCAAATAATGCTGAATCCCAAATTATTATCTAACATTGCACAATTCGAAACACATACTATTAACCTGCACACCGTCAATGAGAGATTGTATTTCCGATTTTGTAACTTTAGTATTATGGATGAGCCGATTGAATCGCTTATTGTATGTTAATTTGTTAAAAATATAACAAAAATGTAAAAAATATATAAATATATATGTATATAAAACGAATGAGTTATTATTCATAATAATTAAATGTTTGCACTACGAGCATTATCACTTGATATAGAGTAACTTGATTCCAAATTTCATACAAAAAGCGTGCAATAGAAATAATATATTCGATGTTTTATATCAAGATGCTCATCAAGTGATATACTGCCGGTGGACACATAATTGTCCCATGTTTGCTAGGAATCTGTATATACATGGGACAATTTTGCGTCCATCGACACCTCATAGGCTAAACATACTATTGAGCGGGGCGATAGCAAAAATAAATATATTGAAAACAATAAATTTTATTTTCAGTAATGCAAAATAAATTTTTGATCGTAATATTTTTTTATTTTAATCAAATAAAAAAAAAAGTTGAAACAACAATTTTAATGTTTGGATTTAAAAAAAAATACAATTAAAACCTATATTGTAAATTCAACAATTGTTTTTTTACTGCTGTGTTGGTCGATTGTAGAAACAACAATATTTATTGTACAACCAAATCTGATTTATTATTGAATTCAACAATAAAAATTATTAGTAGGGGAACAATTTTTTTTTTGTTGTTTTTATACATAATAACATTGAGTTTAAAAAACATTTTTCTGCGTGTACTGAACGGGTCTAAGAGCTTCCTAGTCCTCCTTTTAATAAAACAAACTAAAAAATAGCTAATTTTTGGTTCTGATCCGCTGTTATGATATTTTAGTATCATTTCCTTCAACCGGGAAAAAACCGGGGATCTGAAAATCGATTTTGAATGGACACCCTGTACAGGAATATCTTCACGAATACTTGGAGTAATATCCGGAAGAATTCTTGGTGGAATATCCGGAAGAATTCCTAGAGGAATATCCGCAGAATTCCTTCAGGTAGAATTCCTGGAGGAATATCCGTACTCATTCCTAGAGTATTATTCATATGGAGGATTTCATGGAGGAATATCCGGACGAACTCTTGGAGAAATATTCGGAGAAATTCCCCAGACGAACTCCTGGAGGAATATTTGGACGAATTCTTGGTGGAATATCCGGAAGAATTCTTGGAGAAATATCTTACTTGTCTTATTTATCTTATTTGTCTTATTTTCGCATCCCTTTCCTTAATTTGATTCCAATTTATATACTTGTTCTTCTTCTTCTTCTTCTTCTTCGACGACATTCGAACTGGAACTTGACCTGCTTTTCAACTTAGGGTCTGTCTCATTTGGAGAATTAAACTTAAAAGTGACAGTTCGAAAATTAAAAAATCACCCCGTTATAAGAATGGCTGGTGCTACCCAGCAATTCCAATAGGACATCGATGGAAAATGATTCGATATCTGTCAAAAGTAATCTTGCTCTGCGAGCAGGGTTATTCGATAATTATTGAAATGTCACTTTTAAGTTTAATTTCAGTTTAATTATCCAATTGAGACAGACCCTTAGTATTCTATTAGCATTTCCTCAGTTATTAATTGAAAAAAAAATGTAATTTTTGTAAGGAATTTGAAAAATTTGGTAAAGACTTTCCTACCAAAATTTATGCAGTTACATATACTTTTTATTACGCCCAAATGATCATTAAAAATATTTAATTCGATGAATTTCAAAGAGAGTTATAGACATTTTAGTTCGAATACAGTGCTCTACCGCGAGAGAGCTTCCGTCAGACCTTAACCTTCCGGGACTCGCTTCATCCTGGACCGGTCACACAGTCCCGCCTGTGTTGTGAACGAGAAGCGTGCTTTTTTCGAACTTGTTGTACTTTTTACAACGACGCGAGTCCCCGAAGGTTAAATGGAGAAATACGAAAACATCGAATAAATCAATTAAAACTGTTATCTTCCCGAAACGTTGACTCATTGTTTGTATACATTAGTATCAGTAGAACTATAATTATGTTAATTTTTGTGTACAGAGTATCAAAATCTCGACTGCCATGCGAATAAATATTAATATGTGACAAGACAAGTGGGTTTTGTTTAAAAAAAAAAACTAAAACAAAGTTTGTGTTAAGTATCAGTAAAACGGATAATTATATTGGGCTGATTTATTTTAAAACAAAAGCAACTTACAATCAAGAAAGGATTTTATTGCGAATTGGGGCAGAATATTTTTATATTATATAGCATTAGCAATGTATGAAATAAAATCGGTGAAAATGATCTTGAAATTGTAATCAATGTGAAAATGATCTTGAAATTGTAATATCTTCCCCTAGCCCCCTTTTTTGCAATATTCTTTCAGCTTTCAGCGGTCGGGGTCGCCATCAAGGTACAAGTAGAGGATCTTCCGATGACGATAGCTTGAACTTTTATGGGGAAGTTCGTCTTTGAAACGTTGCGTTGGGGTCGTGTCAGCAATGTTCGCTCTAGTTGATAAATGTTAAGTGAGTCGGACGCTAGGATTCCTTTATTCGAAGGTTTCTCCCATTGGACCAACTTCGGAGTCTTAGACCGGGCTACAATTCAACATAAACGGAAAGTTAACTAGGTGGCGCTTAAACTTCATGTTTGGGGTTTCGAACAATTTTCGCGAACCCACCCACCGGAATCTCCAGTCGGCCATGAACAACTTTGCGCGTGTGGCTTTAAAATAAATACTTAAAGAAACGTCGAATTACAAAGTTTACCTTGTCGGTCATATATGTCAGTATAAAAATAGCTCCACATATGTCTTTCGATGGCTAATTCTTCGTAGAAGCTCATGATACAGGAATGTATAGTCCCTGCAACAGTTTCCGAGCAAAGAAGCCACTCCTGCAAGATGCTCCCGGGGATCTCCTGGAAGCGGACATTTCCGTTTTACACCTAAATATGTCGTGCGGCGGCTCTTTCGTCGGGATCTACTATCACTTAGATTGTTATGCGCTTGAAATCGATAAGCGACCACATTGACCAGTCTATGAATCTGTAGAAAGGGCATTTTCGTACTTAGCATGTACTTCGTATTCTTGCTGATTTTCTATCATTAGGCTCCAGCTACATATAGACAAGTTGATGCAACATTTGTCCGCACGCATAGTTGTTTGACAAACCAAGATGATTATTTACTAAATAATATAGAAGACTCAAAATCACTGCTTTAACATTCTTCTCTTTATTTTTTTTTAATATTTTCTTCGTTGCTGGAAATTTTACTAAACAATATTTGTTGTCTAACATTTATAACTACATCTTAGTAACAACCATGGATCCTATTACCTAAAATCAACTAAAAGTTCTTAGGTTTGCAATGATACGTATATTAGGTAACCATGGAACTTACTAAGTTCCGTTCGCATTTTCCATAACACATTGCTTCGTCTTTCTTCATAAGGGAAACGTTTCCCATGATTTATGGAACACAAAATTCCTTTTCTTATTCGCCCGTTGCTGCCACAACCGTTGTTTGTTTGCTTTCTGTTGTACTAATGTTGTCCGCTGCTTCTTTGATTCCAAGCCATGGAAGACGCCGCTCCAATTCCTGTCGGTACCGTGGATGACTGATTGCGTAAACCCACGGGTCCAAACAAGATACGATTTTACAGCAAACTGCCGGTATCATGGTGAAAAATGGTGTAAGCAAAGTTCTATCACCAAAAGCACCTATCATTGCGACGATGGCATACGGAGTCCAAGCGCAGACGAATAGGAAGAATATAGTGAAAGCAGCCTTCGCAATCCGAATTTCTACGGATTGAGCCTTTTCGTTTCGGTTCGCTGCCAGCGATTCGACGTTCATCTTACGGGCTTGATTTTTCAGCATGGCCTCGTGTTGCCTCACATGTCCGAACAACTGTGTATAGAAGAAACAAATGATGAACATCGGAATGGCATAAGCCCATGCAAATATGCATCCGACAAAAACACGAGTGTCCGAGTCATCAGTTAGATAGTCGAATGAACAAGTCGTAAGATATCCTTCCGGTATATATCGGCCCCAAATTTTGAACATTGGCAGCAATGTGAACGGCATAGCCCACATCCACGTACACACGACAAGAATCGCTGCCTGCGCTCTGTTTAAGCGGCCTTCCAACGGGTTTGAGATGGTACGGTACCTATCATAAGCGATAACTGCATTAGTGATAGATCCACCAATTCCGGAGAGGCTTCCCAATGCGGCGTAGATGGCACATCCTGTTTCGTAGCCGATCAGTCGTCCTGAGAATGAGTTCACTAGGAACATGGGCATTTCGCACATCATCAGTAAATCAAATATTGCAAGGTTTACTACAAACATGTTCGAACCGTTTCGTAGGGATTTAGAACTGCAATGAGAGATAAAATTAAAAAAAAAATGACTAACATGTGTATAATCAAGAATATGTACTATTACACGCAAATTTTCATCTATTCAGTGACTGAGTAAAATTCTATTGCCCTCTCGGGGCAAAAATGCGATCATCAAGAGGCTACCTTATGGTAGTATCACAATCAATGAGATGAAATGCTTTGCATAAAACTAATTTACTAACGCAATTTAAAAGGATGTCATTCGTTGCTACGAATACATTTATTTCAAGTCACGGTCAATTAATTAAACTAAACAGTGAGGGATTTTCGCCATCCCTACATTACATTCGTTAGAGTTCAAATTTTGCATAGTTTGTTTTTTCCTTCAACCCAATGGGCATTTTATAGTTTTTGAAATTTGATAGGGGCAGTAGGGGTAATTTGGACATACGGGGCAATATAAGCCACCCTCAATTTGAGCTTATTGACAAGTATTATTGACAAGTTTTATCATGTAAAAGTTATATGATCTTTAAGAGAATGCTCCACATATGTATCAACGTGAAAACCGCATTAAAATTCAATTCGAACATGAAAATACACCTGAAATGTAAATTTTCGCTGCATAGGCAGAATTATTATAATATTTTAAAGTTTATAAATAAGGTTTTGACACAAAACTGATTAAAATACAGGTGAAAAATGCATCTCAATCAAAAGATCTACTATAATTGAATATTGTGCACACATGTTTGTACTGATACAAATCTGATTTAATCATAAAAATTAATCATAAAAAATTACAACATCGCATTACTGCGCTCGGAATAGAAAAAAAAGACCATAGATCAATTCTACCGTAATCTGGAAAAGTGACGTAACAGCCATTTTACAACATGCATGATTTTCATTTTTCTGTTAAAGAGCTCAATGAGTAGTACTCGTTAACACCATTTTTGGAAAATGGCGTATACGTCACTTTTTCAGATTACGGCAGAATTGAATGTGTCTATGCAAGCGGTGAAGAGCATGAGCATGAGCATGAGCAGGATAACCGTACAATTCGCAGTTGCTACTCCGTGATTGACTAGAACTCGCGAAATTGCACAGGGAACCAATTGAATAAAGCTTGGGTTTAGCTATCATTCTCAATGTGCAAATTTCGGAAATTCAATGCATTTTACTAAGTCAATTACGGCGTCGGCCACGTCCTTACGGTCATCAAGGGAAGGAAAGATTATTAGTTCAACTCTCGTTGCTACTAGAGACCGAGTGTACCTCTGCATCTCCACGATAGTCTTAGGATAGGATATTGTGTTAGTACGAAGGGATATATTATCTGGATTCACTTTGGTAAGTGATGCGATCTATGGGATAGGAATATATGAATGAGAATTAGAAGTACTAGAGTAATGAGAAAGTATTGAAGTGAATTCTAATGGGAAGTATTTTTCACAATTCGAATTTTAATGCTATTGGATTCTAATACAACGCACACTTCTAATACCACACCAACGCTACCTGCACATCAACCTCACACATTCTTACTTGTATGAGGCTCTGCACGAGCATAGCGACCGTATATAGCGTTCGTATGCGGTACAAATGAATACCAATCTATCTTTACATTTTATTTACTGCTACTAAGTAACAGGCAGCTTTTTAGAACAATTCTATATTTAGAATCATACTTGCTAGCAATGAGAATTTGATTTGCAAAGAGATTGAGTTATATGATTAACGAAATTATCCAATAGGAAATTGGAAAGGGCCAGGGATCAAACCCTTAATCTCCTGCTTATGAGGCAGAAGCAGTGACACAAGGCCACCAAGCACCCTATTTGTGTCTGCAAGCGGTGAAGAGTAGAAAAACGATTCAGTTCGCTATTGTGCCGCTTATTAATCACATTTTGTATGGAATACTCTAAGCTGTTGTTGGAATATCATATTCATCTATATTACATTTTTCTCTCCCAAAAAAACATTTTGAATGGGTGGCCCATACTACCCCAGATGGTGGCCCATATTGCCCCGTATAGTCGGAAACACACATTAAAATCAATACATTTTCAAAACTGCATTCCAACAGTTTCCAAACACATTTTTCATCATTTATCGACGTAATACGAAAGGTAACACTCCCTAGTACCTAGTAGTATAAGTCAACTACATTTGAATGATAATTTTTAGAGCTTTTCTGCGCTTTTCGGAACGATTTCCCATATTGACCCGATCACCCCTATTCAGTTTTTCCCATACAGTTATTGACACCCCACTTCACAATAATACTTACGTAGTAAATATCCACACAACGATTCCATTTCCAATCAGGGATACGTTCATCAAAACGAAATAGATAAGGGCCAGAAGCAGGTGCATGTAGTACGGTGGATCCGGAAAATGCTTCCAGTGATCGTGTACCAAGTGCTGTTGATCCGATGGAAGATTCCAGCCCAACATGTTGGGCATATCACTTATCCGAGCCATTGGGAATATGGCAGGAATTGTATCGTTCAGATGATCCATATCAGGCGTTTAAAAAACAAAATTACAAACTTTTCAACAGGGAGTTACTTGGGAACGATTCGGACCGGTTTCCTGGAGAAATGCTTCGCAAATGTTCGAACGCTTTCTGCAATCTGAGTGTTTTATAGAACTGAACATTAGCGGAACGTTGGCGTGATTCTTGATGCTTGTAACCCGATTATTGGATTACAGTCAACGCAAGTCATTCAGGACTGACCAAATGCAATCTGTTTGCCTTCTAGGATTAGGTTGTGGATCAATTCACCAAGGATTTGTGTCTAATGAAATGCGACGAGGAATCGGCAATAATGCGCGATTACATGCTCCTCGCTAATGCGTTTTATCGAGTGCACACAAATCGGATCGCACAATTGAAATCACATTTAATTGCGGATGCGTGATATCGTTTTATTTGAGATTAATGTTTTGGACATGACAAATGCAGAAATGCTACAATTTCAATATAGTTAATAAAATAACACAATTGAAACAAATTTTTCATTTTTTTTTCATTCAATTGATTTAAAGCAGTCGCATGTACAAAGTGTGAATGAAATATGCTCATTGTCATCCTGAGGAAAATTAGCACTTTTGGAGGATTTGTTTCATTTTGGATTAGGTACCTTCATTAATATTTTTTGCGTTTTAAAATTATAATCGTGCTGTGACCGTTCACGCAAACCAAAATAAAACGGGAACAAATTTTATTATCTTCTTATCTGTCTCCGCCCGCCTGAAAATTTCATTGACAAATTTAATTATTTGAGGGAGGATTTCAAATTTTTATCGAAAAAATAATAAAATTATGTTCTTTGATAAAAAGTTCTTTAACCTTCCGCCTGAACTCGCATTGTTGTAGAAAAGTTTGACACATTGAATAAAAATGAGATCAAGCATAATTTTTCATAAGGACGTATGTAACAAAAGTAAACAAAGCGAGGTTTTTAATACAACATGACAATCACACGCGACTTTATATAATACGCATCGATTTTACTGATGTTAGATCTTAAAATTCTTTAATTTAATCTTATTGCGAATCAACGTATGTAGAATTTTCGATTTTTGAAGTCTCACTGTTACTTACGTCGCTTTAACATATGGGAACTAAGAGCGACCTATGTACCAAAAAAGCAAAACAAAACAAAACTGTAGAAAAATATATTAAGCTCTTTTATTTCATTTTGTTTTTCATTTGTTATAGTTTTTTTGAATCTATATCTAATGATCTTTAGTAGGCCAAACAAAAGATCATTAGGATATAAGGTTCAAGGAACATATGGCGAAGTGAGTAAGGCGAAAAGAGAAAACGATAAGGGATTACATTACGAATTTAGATCTAAGGTAGCAGAGCATGTGTATAAGGAAAATCACCCAATTACGGCATCAAATATTAAAATCTTAAGAAATGTCTCTTCCCATGGAAACTCGATGTAGCTGAGAGTTTGGAATCCACCGACAGGTACAAACAGCGCTGTTGAACAAGGATCAGGGAAATGGCAGCTCTTGGTCTTCAAGTTTCTACCTAAACAATAAAGTAATTTACAATATAGGTAAATAAAGTAGGCAAATAAGCTAAGAAACAGTACCTAGCGAAGTATAAATAACGTAAGTTGCGATTCTTTTCTTCAAGTCGGGTCGAGTACAAGATACTGAAGACGACCACACAGTTGTGGTCGAAATACGTATCTGCAAAGATAACGAAAATTAACTAGTGGAATTAAATGGACAGTACTTAATTCGTCTTAGACGGTTTACAAAACTGTAGTTCCGTCAATCGTACACTATGGAAAACCGACCAATGTACAGCGACGTATGGACAGCATACCGGTGTATGTATAATTTTATCGTTTTTCACAGAGAATTTGAAATAACTGAGCTATGACGTGAAGCACGCTTATTAAGTACCATGTATTGATGCATGCCAGCGGAAAAAAACATTGAAAAAAGATTTAGTTTTTAAACAGTTTTAGAAAAAGTTTTGCCAACTTTCTGCAAAGGATTTCTCGAATCATCATAATTGTTACATACGTCGTTATGAAAAATTATGCTTGAGATATCTTTTTAGTCAATTGACCAAGTGGCACCATAATAAAAGTGATTCAATAGAAGGCTCGGGTAAATATAGCTGAATAAAAGGCTCAGGTGCACTGTGAAAAGTGACCAATAATGAATTATTCATTTATTCCATTAAAAATTCATCCTGAAGTAGCGCGATTTTTTCTATATCATTGCTGACAATAACCTTGGAGGTAATGCGCAGTTTTCACTCACTTGTGATAGTAGGCGGCCACCAGACGGGCTTCCGGAAAACCCGGAACGTTCGTAAAAATAATAATTTTGGAAAGTACAGCAGCACAATTTTTTCTAAGCAAATTCTGATAGTGATCATAGAGTTAATTCACAGTTCTTACTCTGCAATGACCGCAGGTGGCTACCAGACGGCCTTTCCGCAAATCTGGAACGTCCGTGAAAATGGTCGTTTTATACAGTTCTTCCTAGACCAACATTTTGCTTCTAAACCATTTCTGATAATGAAGAAATGAATCAATCGAAGGAATCGGTGAAGCAGAGACGTTATTGACATATAAAATCCGAGACCTCATTCCATGATAAGCCTTCAAGCTAATCAGATGTTTTTAATCATAGCTCTTTAATAAACCTCGTTATTTTGTTCTGTTGAAGAGCATCTGTGCCATTCTTTGTCAATCCATACTAGAAGCTCCTTTAGATAATAACCTAGGAGTTAGTCAATGCTCTTTATCATACAATATGGTAAAAAGTTTACCACCTTCACCATATGGTGTAATAATAACCCAAGAATATACTTCTATTACTATATTTGTGTTGGGAACCGCACAGCTGTGTAGAACATGTTGAAATGCATCATCAAAGCCAGTGCTCCCCGCGTTTGGAGTTTTTTTTTAAAGAAATTTATCATGATGTATACTGCCGTGAATCGTATATTTGTCCCATATGAGTAGGAAACCCAGCAAAGATGGGACAAATATGCGATTCACGGCAGTATACTGCATATGATCGCATATCAGTCCCATCTTTGCTAGATTTCCTTTTCATATGGGACAATATAAAAATTCATTATGCTATTGTGGGCAGTAGAGTGATTCAAATTTTGACTTTTTCGCCCCCCGATGCTTAAACGATTGCATTTGCCTTTTCATTAACCCACATAAATTTTTAGCTAATTTGGATGTAAATTGAGTGAGCACGCGCGGTTTGAAGTTTGTATGAAAATTACTATGAAAACAGTAACTTTCATGGAAAACCGTTCCCCAACGCTTCCCTCAAAGCTCTAAAAATATGTAAGAACATCTGCAACATAAGAAATTTCACAAGGAAACAGGCCGACTTTGTTGCGAAACGATTTGATGCTCGCAAGAAAAGTTATTAAGCAAATACTGAATCGTGGGAAATTCAATTTAATACGTAAAAGAATAATATCAATATCAATAATGAGCATTTTTGTTTTCTACATAACTTTTCTTCCAAGCGAGAAATCGCTGCGCAACAACAACTGACTTTCAGCTTAAGAAGTATTCTGTGTAGCAATGTGTTGATTATATTTAAATAGTTCATGGGCCACCTCACTGAACGGTCTTCCACATAAGGGTCAGTTTTCACAGTAATTTCCATACAAACTTCAAATGACGTGTGGCACAGTCAAATTACATCCAAAATTGCTAAAAATTTAGGATGATTATTAAAATGGCAAATGCAATCGTTTAAGCATCGGAGGGCAAAAAAGTCAAAATTTGAACTATTATACTGCCCACTCTAGTATAATAGCAGTATAATAGCCTCTCTAATCAGTTCTTTTTCATGACAGCTTGCGAAACAAGTCTCTCGTGGTATGCTACATATCGTATATGTATCCAGATATGATACATAAGAGACTTTTTTATTCTCTTTTGGATTCAATCCCCGACCATGCATGCTCATGCTCAGAAATTCGGGATCGGAAGTGGGGCTGGGTCGGCCACACTCTATGTAGGGGCGGAAACGAAATCTGTAAACAAGCATTAGACTGGAACCCAGCGGGACATCGCAGCAGAGGCAGATCCAGAGGCCCATGGTGGCGAAGCCTCAATAAAGAAATAAAAGAAGTCGACCGAAATCTAACCTGGCAACAGCTTAAAGCGATAGCCGGGCAACGCTCAGGATGGAGATCTTTCAAGTTGGCCCTTTGCACCACCGGAGGTGTACAGGTGTAATCGGCCTCTGGTGACAACGACGATGAAGCTCGTTGTTTGAGATCCAATTGCGGAGTCAGATATTACGAAATAAACTATGCAGTAGTTGAGCTGTAACGGTTCGCGTCACGAGGTCAAAATGTTATAATAACAAGTCCACTTATGCGCCAAGCAAGCAGGGAAATTTGCTTGCATGTGGACCTGCGAGGGTACTCCCGGTGAGACTCCTCAGGGCGAGTCTATTCTTTTAAACTGAATCCCGACCAAACGTATTGCAATTGACCCGTTAATCCTCACTACCGCAATAACCAATTAAGACGCGAGAGACTAAATGCAGAAAACCCACAGAATCGTTTAGTCAAACCCCCTTCCTCTTAGCATGGCATAGGTTGGGGCCTCTTGTGCTTCAAGCGATCAACCAGTTAATTAAGTTTTAACATTTTTGTATTTTTACAATTCTTATTTTTCTTCACGCGTGATCTCCGAACTACATCTAATGCATCCTCTTCCCTTAATTAAATGTTCTTCTTCTTTGGCACTTATTCTTGCGATCGATCATTACCCTACTTATGTCTATCTGACCTGTTTTGGGCCTCCAGTGGCCGGGTGATGTCCATTAGGCACCGGTACTGTTAAACCAGTTAACTCGGTGGCGGTGTAAACAGCGGTGGTGTACTGGTTCGCCACCAGCACGGTCGTTGGAAGGCACCGGAGTTGAGAGCGACCGGGCCGCCGGGCTTCGGATCCGTCCCTAGGAATAGCTTGGCTAGTCGCTATCCCCTACACTGACACCTTCACTTGAAGGAAAGTTGTGTCCTTTGGCTTCGAGGGAATGATGCACGAGCTGCCTGAGCGGCTCAATTTTTCTAGTGTTGGTTCACAATTTGTTTTTTTCTTTTTATCTCGTTTTTCGTTAAAACCACACTATAGCACAAGGGCCAATTGAAAAAGATTATTTCGCTTATAATTTGGATTTAAGATAAATTCGGTTCTTCCACTAGCCGATCTTTGTTATCCACTTCTAGGCTTTACACTGCCAATCAAAAATAGAATTGAGCTTGACTAAACATGGAGCTAAACCGACGCTATCTTTTTGCCACAATCTATTGTTTCCGAGATTAACGCTCATCAGTTGATTTAACAACTGATAACCCAACTGATAAGCGAATCTGGTGATGAGGAATAAACAAGCTATTGCCATACATAGTTCATTCAAATGTAAAGTACTCTCTTTTCAAAACAGAGGCGCTCGTACTACTGAAAAGATATGGAATAACCCTTGAGTGTCTCTTGCGAAAATTTTATATTTGCTTGCATGGTGTAAGTAAATTAAATTATTATAAAACTATGACCAAGTGTTTTCTGTAACCACGTTACAGAGCCAATGTCATGAGGTCAGCTACCCCAGGGACTTTATTCGATTTCATGCTTGAATCTCTAGCAGTGATAGAGCTTCGGTATTGACGCGTGTTATACGTCGGATCCTAGGCAGATCATACCGAGATGGTGATGGCCTGGCTGGCACTTGAAAAAGTTGTTCGAAGTGCTCGAACCAGCGTTTCAGCTGGTCAGTTGGGTCGGTCAATAACTGATCATTCGCGTCTTTCACAGGCATCGTTGGATTCATCTTTGCCCCGCTTAAGCGTCGTGAGAAATCGTAGAGGAGGGGAATGTCCCCGGTTGCGGCGCTCTGTCTCCTTCGTCGGCTAGAGAGTCTGCCCACGCTCGCTTGTCCCGTCGACATGAGCGTTTTACTTCCTTCTCAAGAGCCGAGTATCGTTGACGGGCTAAGACTTTGGCTCCTCTGGTTTTTGATCGCTCTATCGCGGCTTTGGCTTCTCTTCGCTCCTCTATCTCCCTCCAGGTCTCATCGGTGATCCATTGTTTTCTCTGGATGCCGAGTTCGCCCAAATTATTCTCGCTGGTGGCGATGAAGGCATTCTTGATGACGGTCCAATGGTCTTCCACGCTGCCATCTTCCGGAATGATCAGATGATCAGACGCGATATCAGCACTAGGTTTATTCCGTACAACAAGAAGGCTCATTTTCGGCTGATAAGTGGTCGATTTGATTTTCTGTAAAGCCGTCACGGGAGACCCACGTGGCCTTGCGAACCGGTCGATGAGGGAAGAGCGATCCCCCGGTCACCATGTCGTTATTACCACAAACTTCTGCAAACAGCTCTTCGTTTTCGCTCATTTCTCCGAGACCATGGCGTTCCATAATGCGCTCATGGTTCGAGTTGTCGGATCCGATCTTCGCATTGAAGTTTCCCAAACAGATCTTGATATCATCCTTCGGAATTCTATCTACGACGGCATTGAGTTGACTGTAGAAGTTCTCTTTGTCTTGCAGATCGGCAGCATCGGTTGGCGCATAACATTGGATTATAGTAAGGTTTCAGACCCGTGTTCTAAATCTGGCAACGATTTTCCTTTCACTTACAGGTTCCCACTTCATAAGCGTAGAGTGTGCCTGAGCGCTTAGTAGTAAGCCAACTCCGCGATGCCGGGGAGCGTGTTCACCTCGTAAACCAGAGTATAGCAGAACTTGTCCCGACGGCGTTCTGAGTTCTCCAAAGTTTGGCCAACGGACTTCACTCAGTCCCAGGATCTCAAGCTTCATGCGGCGTGCCTCATTGGCAAGTTGTGCCAATTTACCCTGCTGGGCTAGGGTTAAAACGTTCCATGTTCCTATTCGTGTCCGTTGTTTCGCGCTAAGAGTCGTCGCCGTAAAATCAGTCCGTATTCTTTCATTATCGGATTCTCGAACAAATTGATGTTTCGGGAACAGTAGGTTGTTGGCCCAAGGTTCCCTATCCACCGGGATGGGGCTGCCATATTAGATATAGCTTCCGGGGAATAGTATTTCATACTCAGCCGCTGGATGCCAGAACAGACGCTGTTGGAGCCGCACCTCCTTGGTGGACAGACGCTCGATCAGTCGGGTCAAATTTGTTTAAAGTCCCACCCAGCACCAGGACTAGGCTAGTGCGCTTTGAGCAGCACACGGTCGCTTTGATAGGGCCTGCTTGGGTACACATGCAGCTTTTCATAGAAATTCAACAGAGCCGACTGTCGAATCCCACCACATCCTAGGCAGACCCTACAGGACGCACCCTCTCACTCTAGCTGATGTCAGAAGGACAACAGTGCCCAGGCTACACTACCAGCTAAGTACGCAACCCTTAGCTGGCGGTCAAATGTCATCGGAAGTTCCGTGGAAGCGTGACCAGAGCTATGTTAGGCGCCCATTCCCGGATGTCAACTCACCATTTCGTAGCCCAACGAGTATGACATTCCAAACCTCTTACCATCGAAAGAGACGTCTAATATAAAACGTTGCCTACGTCGAATTCTTAAATATTTGTTTTGGTAGAAGACCTGCTTCTGAAAGAGACGAGCTCGGTGGTCTAGCGGCTACCGCTTATGCCTTATGAGCAGGAGGTCGTGGGTTCGATTCCAGGCTCGTCCCTTTCATACTTTGTATTTCCATCTTAGTTCTTTCTGTGTTTCACGTTCTACCAAAAAAAAAGATTCCTACTGTTATAACCTCCTACTTAATCCCAAACCCTCTCGTGGCACCTATGAGAGGTCGTAGAGTTCTCTGCATCTTTCTTAAGTAGGTGTCCAACTAACCATCCTTCTCCTTCCTCAGCATTCGCAAGGACGTGGCCAGGACATATCTCGACTTTTGGAGAGTGCATTGCTTCCATCTAAGAGATAGTGATTAGTCCCAAATCAATATCTGAGGTAACGGATGCAAGTGATGCTACTCACATACAATAGTCTGAATGAAAACTATTCTGTTTATTAAAGATTAAATGTAAACTATGGCTGAAATGCCATGGTGATGTAATTTTTGATGTGCAGTATTTAAGATTTTAAAACAGAAATCGGCAAAACTAATCCGCATCATCCACGAGAATCTCAAACTTATTGATGATTTATCTCAAAATTCGTTTTTTTTTTAATTTTTTAAGAAGTTAGATCATGGTGGGGTAAAACGGACAAGTTCTGGTGTGGGTGATATGGACCATATGAAGTACATACATTTTTTCACCGGAATTTTGTTTTGAAAAGATTGTATTATTTACCTCCGAAAACACCAAGCATTCATTGGAAATTCGGAATTCCGAGTTTTGTTCAGACCAATGGCATGTTTAAGTGATTTTTATTGATGTAATATGCTGTTTTAGTAAAATCATTGTAAGTTACCAATATATGGATTATTATCCAACATTTTTGTTTCTAGAGGCTCATTTTAGAGATCTTTAGCCTATGCATACAATTCATCAACTGAATTCACTTAAGCTTTTTTTTAACATTTTCACCAGCACACTTTTAAAACGAGATTTTTTCATCCCAACTTTCATTGTAAAAAAAAAATACAAAATCCGATTGTTTTCCACTAAATGGATTTCAAGCCATCGTAGTGCTTCTATTCAAGATTCACGTAAGTGGTTTAGGTCCCCAATATTACGACGTTTTCCTTGTGAAAATGACACTATTCTCTAGCATGTCCATATTGCCCCCAGCCACCTACCACCTACGAATCTGTGCGAAATGCTCAATGCAAATGAATGCTAACCCAAGTAACCAATAATTGGTTACTTGGGAATGGTTGAAGATCTGCTTCTGAAAGTTGAATGAAGACTGATCAGTGGATCAGCATGTATTATAAAAAAAAATTATTCCATAATTAAACACCTGAAAAAAATAATCGGAAATATATTGTGTTTCATGCGCACTATCTTCCTCCCTCTCTCCTTCTCTCACATCCCAAAAGGTCACATGCTTTTCTAATTGTTGAATAGTACGAATAAATGAATATTTATGCTCATTATGTGTTGTCTTGTGTTGGTCCGATTAATTTTCGAGTTTTTTTTTGTTCGTTGCGGTTCACCAGAAGCAAGTGAGAGCTGTCCTTGGAGTAGTTGATCAATAAGCTAGCTGAATTTTCGTTCATGAACTTGAATAGGTAATACATCCTTCCGGCGAAGGCAGTCGGATGATAATCAATCTTGTTTGATGAAGATAGGGGTCACGAGATGGCTCAAGGATATTAAAATGGGAAATGTTAAAACTAACAGCAACAACAATCACGAACTGGGAAAGCAAATTTGAAAAATTAAAGGCTATTAGGAAGCTAGCCATTTGAGTATTAAAGGAACTAGCCACCAGAAGCACTAATTGATCATATTGATGAAGGGCCCTAGCTAAGCAAAGACTGTTTTAATATCTTAGCTGTAACGATTTTCATGGATATACATATTTCGGTTTTTCCAACCTTCCTTTCTTTTATTTTGACACTTTTTTCGCCTAACCTACATAATTTTAGGTCTAGTTTGGTTACGGCCATGCCAAATACGGTAAATATGAAGGAATACCCAAATGGCGTTTTGCCTCGGGGGGCGTTTTGGGGCCTCTCTACCTACATGTTTCCCCCAGATCGTTTGGTTACAAATAAAAAGCGGCAAACAATGAAAATTCGCCAGATAGGTAGCACTTTGATGTATTCTAATAAATTGAAAAGATATGACGTTTAGCGTTTTATTTTGTTTTGATTGTTTTGGAAGCAACTATGACCTTCTACGCGCCGATATGAAGGCAACGATGTGGCACCAAGCGTTGCTGTGTTAAAATGTTCGCATGTTTTTAGCAAGAGTGGACTATAAGGTACAGTGGGGCAAGTGGGTAAATGAAATCGTATATTTCATGTTCATCAAGTCATAAAAGTTGAATATAATATTGAAATTGATCATATTTATGACATAACGAATCATCTATCCAATCTTTTATATGCCTGTGAACAAGATCTTTGAAAAAAAATTAGGATACCAAATATTTGGAAAACAAAAAAATCGGTTTCAACTTTTCACTTGCCCCACATGTGGGGTAAGTGAAAAAATGATTTTAAAAAGGAATTTTTCAATATAAGAACACATTTTCTGTTCATATATTGCATGCAAATGATAATTACCGTGAGTGTACCATATTGTGCGCAGTTAAGCCATTTCAAAATTAAATCGTCATATCAGATAAATTAAACTGTGATTTACACATGTTATTCAGTAGAATGTTTAATTCATGTTTATTAAAATAAAAGAAAATGTTGCAATTGAAAAATTAATCAAAATCAAATAAAAAAATCGCATTTTTTGAACCGATGTTTGGTGCCTAATTGTGCGCACCTATTTACGCATGTTCCTAATTATGCGCATTTTTGTTCCTAATTATGCGCAGTTGCAAAATACCAAAATATATTGTTTATTTCATTTAATCAACGACGAAAGTGAATGTCAGTTTATTTCTGTAGTTTTGATTTTCTTTTTAGGGGTTCTTTCTGTTTCATCTTTTTATTCTTTTCGCGAACGGCATTCTTCTGTTCGCGGTCAGCTTTTCTCTTCAACTTTTCTTGCTCCACTTATCTTGCTCCAACTCATGGAAGTACTTCCGAAATGCTTCACTAGTGGCCACGGCAGGTGCACGTGTGCGATATTTCTTCACCGATTTGGTTGATGGAACTGATACCGAAAAACTTGTTCAAAAGTATCTTCGGTAGACGCTTTTGGTTGCTGTGAGATGACTTTCGGTGCGTTATGCACGACGATTTCCGGCTATAGTCGATCTTGGGTCGATGCACCAGAACCTGGAATCAGCTCTACCCCGATTGATGCATATTTTGAATCAATAATACGACGTTCATCTGAAATATGGTGATTATTTTATTTTGAATACATTGCGTTTCATCATATATTACCATTCATGTTCAATTCAGAGATGCATCCTGAACAGAACATGAGCCTAGAGCGCGCCGGTGTTCTTAGTTTTGAACTCTGAACACAGTTCAGTGTGCACTGGGTTGGTACGCAAGAAAAACGATCATGGTAACTAAGATTCCTTAGATTTGGAACTATGCAAAAACATACGAGCATGCTTGATTTCTATCCGTTAGATGCCCACGTGTTCCGTTACTAGCCGAAAAATGTGTAGCATGCCGTCGTTTGAATTTGTTTTCCTAGGATACAAGTTGCTAAGTTAGGTCAGTGCTCTTGAACAGTGTGCAGTGTTCAGAACGTTTTGAACACGAACACGCGTTCTCTGGTTCAATTCGTCAAATCCGTAGAATGTCTCTTCTGGTTCTTCTTTGATTTGGCTCCCACATGCATCACGTTTCATTTCCTGCCACACATAAAACAAGCCTGTATCACCTACCGGACCGGATTTCGATTGTACTTCATGTTCTTGCGATCGCGATTCATTTTGGAAGTCTGCGCATAATTAGGAACATAAACGAAAATCACGGTGCTTAATTGTGCGCATTAGAAAATCGACATTTTCACACAAAATAATGCATACCCGTGTTATTCTTTGATGTGAGTACGACAAAAACGAATGTATCTTACTGATTATGGTGAATATTGCAATTGTTTTGTCTAGTTCCACTTAAAATTTGAAGAAAACGTTCCGAACACCAAATTCACGTTATGGTTAACAGAGTCGACATTTTGACTTTTTCAGCGTTGTCGATTAAGTTTTTTGTTTATTTTACGCATTAAAAACCACATATTATTGATACTATAATGAATTCGGATGTGTTATTCAATAATTATAAGAAGAAAAATTACAATACTGCGATATTTATGATAAACATGAACAAAATGAAAACAAAATATCAAGTGCGCACAATTAGGAGCTGCGCACAATTAGGGACGGTCACGGTATACTAAATAGAGCATAACTGTGATCTGTTGTGATGCTTTTTGACATCTCATAAAAGTCAAAGGGCACTAGAGTGCCTCCATTAAATGATTTTTATGTTTTTATGTTTTCTTTACTTGAATTTTTTGAGATCTAATATCTCATCTCCATTTGTGTCTAACACTACTTTCTATTTCAGGTTTATAGTAAGATACCTAATGAACTTTGGCGATAATGCAGAGAAATTTTCTTTGAAATATTCATCAAACCTGGAATCATATTGTGTTTCATTAACATTCCACTTATGATTTCAGTAGAAGAGTCTAAATGAACAAATAAACAAAATTTTATAAATTTCAACTAAATAAATCAAAATTGTTGATATATTTGCAATAGTAGTGATTCTTGTATTTAATCTATATAAATAACATTTTTTCACGAATTATTTATCAAACATGGATTATTTGAAACACTGACACGCTTGGCACTTTGGATTTCTGATTTAGTATTACCACGTATCACTGTTATAACCAAAAGCCTTCGAATGAATTCGAATTGGCTTCATTTGTTTATATACGCTTAATAGAAATTATTTGTGTTTGGAAAAATAGAGAAATGCATTCAGTGTCGGAAAATTTTCACTTGCCCATGGTAAAAAACAGGCAAAGCAATAAAATATTTTTTTCAAAATTTTGGATGTTCATATCAATATTTTTGTGGCTGGAATTCAAAACTACAAATAAAACCAGCTTATCAATGCACTAATTGAATGTGTTGTGGAAACCAACATAAAAAAATATTTGTATTTATTGACACGCAAAACAACTTGTGCAAAAGATAAACTTGAAAGATTAATAAACTTTTACTCTCGCATGTTGAAATGGTTCATTATTTCATGTTTCACTTATTCAAAGCATTGATTTGAATGGCCTTGTATGATTGTGAAGTGAAATTGAATAATTCTGTGCTTCATCAGTGAAATACTTGCGTTTTTTCACTTACCCGATTTACCCACTTACCCCACTGTACCTTATTGTTAATAATATAATATTTGGCAGTATGCAAGGAAGATCGATCAGGTGAAAACGATTCGACGACTCAGGGTAGACTGAGTTGAATAGAGACAATACTTAGGTTCAGTAGAGGCAATTATTCACACCAATCATTGTCACAAGAATGCTCTATTAATCTCTTTGTGTTCTTCAAACCTTGGCCAGATAAATTAAACACCACGCTGCGCTTTTATTTCGTTATTTTACTTCATTATAACCTAAATAATGTTTTACAATGTCTGCCTCTCAATTTCTCCATTGCATTATATATTTCATCCTCTGAACCCAAATATCCGATGATTGATAATCAAAATTCTAGAGCTAATGTTTCCTCACCCGATACGTAACTGATAATACACAATGTTTGAACCCATTTTTTCTCACTAACATATTCGTCGCTCTTTCTCGTACAAACTCTTCCTTACGTTTTAGGTGTTGGTATTGAACAACTCAAGGTAATTATTTTTGTTTCAAACTCGCACAAAGTTTCTATATGCTCTTTTTCGTTCGGAGACATTCGATACAAAAATACGTGTGTTTGGTTGTTAAGAAAAAATAACATCTCATCTTCTATAACTTGGTGGACTCAAGTTCAACAGAAATAATGCGTAAATTGTTCAACTTTCTTGGGTTTTTGTTTTGTAATATATGGCTTTAACAATTTCTACGGTTACCAACAATGAGTAACTTTTGCAAGGGAGCGGGTGTTGGTATTTAGGTCATTTATACAGGGGAACTTTGCAACTTTTCGTTCGGATTGGCGTTCTTTATTGGTTTGCTTGCTTTTAGACCTGTTTATAACATCAGAACTAAGCGAACAAAAACGGGTGGTACCGTGAGTAACTATTTGGCAAGCATAAACATAAACACAACACAGAGGAAGATTCTGTTTTGGTGGGACTTGAAACCAGGGATAGTTTTCAAAATTATATGTCCCGGCTTCAGATGGAATGATTAAACTTAATACCTTGTGGATTAAAGTATATTTAATGGTAAAAGCGCTGTAATGTGGGTTCTTTGTGATGATGACTAAAAATAAAACCATTGATTCTTCGTTTAAACATTAACAATATCTTTAACGTAAGTTGAATGAAAGTTTTAAAATAATGTGTCCTGTTTTAAAAACTGTATGGCCTCGATAGTGTTTCGTTTGATTCGATTCATAGCTGTGCTAGTTAACAATAGTGTTGAAAACAGAATACGCTGCTTTGATTGTAGAACCTAATGGGACGTAAATAACAGTCTGATTAGGAGCAGAACGATTTTTTTTGCGCGTTCGGTTCCGTCCGAATGAGAACATGTGTTTGCATTTTGCAACCTAAGTCTTTTATGCAGAAATAATATGATAAACATCCACAAACTACGCACAATATAAAATTTACTCATGTATGTGTAATCGGCATATCTAAAACTAAAATCCCACTCAATTGTTTTTTTTTTCGCCCATTTACTTAAAGTGAATTGCTGCTCTTGTTGCTACCTCGTCTACGTTAATTTTTGTTTTGTATATTGAATATATTTTAATTCATACTCTTCCCCTATCCTGATCTACCTGATCTAATTTCTAAGTGAGAACTTATCAGTTAATGATAATATTGACACATACGGGGGTGATATTGCTGATACGTAATTCGAACAGGGCGGAAATAAAATAATGTCATCCGTTGCGGATTTCTCATACGTAATAATTGATATAACAATGACAAACCTATGTGATATTTTTTGGCGAAAATTTGGAGCACATCAGGTTCGATTTAAAAATTTTAGCATTTGGCAGGATAAACATGGTAAGAGGTGTAATATTCTGTACGTATTATTCAAGCTGAAAATGAATTTAAATTAGACATGTGTGTTTCGTTTTTGATATTTCATTCATTTGTTTTTTTTTTATATTTAACCCGATTTGGCTTCATCTTTGATGTTAACATAGATGCAGTAGTGGGAGCTGCAGTGCGTGAAAGCACTGCACTTCAACATGATTAAGATAAGAAGTTTAAAATGTTATTAACAGTGATGTGTATACTAAAAACTTTTGAATAAGTAGGGTAAGAACTTTGGAAAACTACATGTTAGGCTACTTAACCCGTTTCGGTCTGACCTAGAAATCAAAATTGAAATAACCCGTGTGGGCTCATTTTTCGTCCGATTGCCATGAAATTTCCAGGGAAGAATAATCATGTCTATTTTTTGGTACACCATTGGACAGATTTATTAAGGGGGAGTCCTGGGTCAGGTGCAGTCAAAAACGGGTCATTTTTTAAAACTTTTGTTTTAAGTTTTAGCTTATTTGTGCCCGTGGGAAGTTTGACATGTCGCAAGATGGGTTGCGGTGCCAATCGAAATTTGTCCGATCCCCGGAGGGAACCAGTTTCCGGGAACACTTCCGGACGTGTCCCCTCCCCCTTCATACGGGAGCTTGGCAGAAGGAAGGTCGTGCGATATGTGCCATCACAAATATTGCCCTCCGCTCGCTTTCAAATCGACTTCTATAAAAACATTCTTCATGCCTGCCGTATCCTAACGGAACTATCAATTCTATACTTTCGCCTCTAATGCTATCATGAACATGTACGTCCAAGTTTGGAAGATGATATTAGCATTTCCATATCAGTGTCCAATGTGTAAAAAATCTCCCACAAAAAATCATGTATTGCGCTTGTCTTCCAAAATCATGGAGTTTGACATTTCGCAAGATGGGTTGCGGTGCTAATCGAAATTTGTCCGGTCTCCTGAGGGAACCAGGTTCCCGGGAACACCAATGTGTCCAAAATTTTTCAAAGATTCATGTATAGTCGAGACAATTTCCATTCCGAAAATTGTCTAGACCGGCACCGGGAATCGAACCCAGCCACCCTCAGCATGGTCTTGCTTTGTAGCCGCGCATCTTACCGCTAGACAAAAGCAGGGCCCCCGTATAGTTGAAACTAATAAATCGTCTATATCGGAACGCTTGTGACATGTGACCCTGACGTTTTCAGTGAAGTGAAACTGTAAACTATAGAGCAGCGGTTCTCAACCTTTTTATTAAGTGGTACCCCTTAAGACCTTGGCACATCTTGAGGTACCCCTAGTTTATTTTATTTACCAGTAAGCTCAATTGTAAAAATGGGTGAGTAATTTTCACTGAGCTTTTATCAAACCTAACCATTCAATTTGATTGAACATTCAAAAACATAATTTTGGGCTTACTTTGGAATGACGAATTTACGTATATCGACTTATCAATTTTTAACCTTGCTAACAATCATAATTTTCATATTCAGGTGTGTTAACTTCAACTTTAATTATAACACGGATGCGTTACGAAAACAAAGTGAAATTTAGGATACTTCCACCAAAAAGAGTAAAAAATAAAGATGTTCGGTGTTTCCAAAAATAAAACAGTTCCAGAAACTTTTAGTCTTCTGATGCAACACCATGATTAAGGAGGCCGGGTTTGATTCCCGGTTTGGTTCAGAAAGTTTTCTCGACTGGGCAGTTTCATCGTGCTAACAATGCAAAAATATCAACAAAGTTCCGGAGCATTGCAGTTAATAATATAATGCCAACGAAAAGTAACAGAACTTTAAAAACTGCAAGGATTTTGAACTTTTTACTAGGTTAAGAAAATATCTTTAAAATTTGGGAGCCTGAGTGAAATTTTGCAATTCTTATCAGGGACAATGTTAGGTTTAAGTGTTTGAGAAATTTGATTTTCTGTTCTCAAAAAAAAATATAGAAGTTTCTTAAAACTTTTGAGAATTGAGAATCTTAGGATTCAAATCATTGACTGAGCATTGAGTGACCCCAAGAAATGGAAGGTTGGTGTAAACATCGCATTTTCATTGAAGTTTGGCAACATGACCAGAAGAAAACCGGTTTGTTTAATTTGTTCGAAAATTGTTTCTTTTTGTTGAAAGTCTCGCTAATAAAGACAAAAAAAAATGTTTCGTTGATGAGAGAATATTATGTTTGATTTGATTTGAAGGAATTTTAATGACTTTACGAGCTCAATCATTGTACGAAATGTGATATGTATATTAGGTCACTGAAAAAAGCTGGAAAAGCTGCAATGGTAAGGTGCTCATTTAGTATAAATTTACAATATTGATTCAAATTATTTGTGAAAGAGGGAATTGTTGAAGCTCTCTTCACTCGTGCAAACACCAAGTCTGAAATTGCAGCACGTGTCAGTTTTGCTGTTGGTGAATTTTTGTCAAAACAGTTGAAACCATTCCAATTTCAAGAACGGAGAACTTGTTAAGGAATGCATATTCGCTGTTTTTGACATCGTCTGCTCTAAGGAAAAGCCTCCTTCAGTAGCATTAGTTTGTCGCGGAACACGGTGAAGATTAAAAGTTCTCGCAGAAGATTTGAAAACTACGTTATGTAAAATAAACGCCTGCCTCAGATTCTATATTCCTGCAAGCAATGAAAATACTGATATGACAATGTACCTGAAATATTTCAAATGGAGATTATTAACCTCCAATGTAAAAACGAGCTTAAATCTAATCTTCAGTAAGAAACATTTCTCGCTTAACTTTTCAAAAGGACCTAAGTAACATTTTTTTCATGATTTAATTTGAATACTTCAATCAATAGCTTTCATGATGTTCTGTTGATTGCGCTTTTCAAATTAATTCATGAAAAAAGTGTTACTTAGGTCCTTTTGAAAAGTTAAGCGAGATTTCTCCTAAGATTTTTACTTTTCAGAAGCACTGTGAATAGATGTTTTGAAGAATAAAAGCAGTGAAAGACTTGGAACCCTAAAAATCAATATGCATGCGTCGAGTATTGAAGAGTAGCGAACAATTCCACGTTTCTCATTCAATTTTTAAACCAAAAGACCTACTGCGCAGAAAGAAAACCGAAATGAAACAAAACATATTAATTTAAAAAAATGTATCAAATATTTACTGGCACTCCAGCAAGTGCTGATTCTTAAAATTGGCCCGTGGCTTTAAAAGGTTGGGCAGGCCTGTACATAATTAGTTTACGGCCTCTATGAACTCTGGGGCTACTATGGACTTTTTGAAAACTGCCAAATATGTCAGTGTTTCAATTTTAAAGAAAACTCGCGCTGCACTCCTCTCTAATAGTATGACAAAATGGACGCCGAGTTTGTCACAAGCAACCTCGTCGGTAGTTTCGTTTCCTTTTGCCCATAAGGACGTGATGCATGTTATATAACCTGTCCCAAACTTCATAGAACTAGCTCTGGCCAATTACGAAATAGAAATTATTATTTCGTCAACATGTTGTGTTTGAAAATCAATTTTCACTATATCAATTGATGAACTTTTTCTAATATCGAATCGTTGATGACAAATGGCATCGATTCGAGGTGCCCAAATAGGATAAGAATCCTATACAAAGGCTCAGCTATGAACACAGCAAACTAATTGCTGTAGACAAAAAGCGCAATACGCAATAAAAATATATTAGAGAACGTGCAATATTTGAAATTGTTATTTGTTTCATGTTGCTTGAGCATCTTTATGTTTGTATAAAATAAAAGTTGTTTCAATGGGCGTAATAGATTTTTACCTTGCGCTTTGAACAGCGATTGTAAAATCTCACCAAATCCCTAACCTCATAAGAATTGTGCTCTTTATTCAGGACAAAAATGCTCAACAAATGTGCTCAAAACAAAAAAAGCGTCATATGAACGAAATAAACTGAATAAAAAGAATAAAAGTCGTTTAAAATTTCAAAATCAATCCTAAAGTGAGTATTTTTTGCAATTATATAATACAACATCCGCCATTACGCATTTTTGTCACAGGTACCCCCAGAGACCAGCAAAGGTACCCCTAGGGGTACATGTACCCCAGGTTGAGAACCGCTGCTATAGAGGAATTTTACCGAACACCGACGAGCCCTCCAATACGCTAGACATAGGTTTAACGACTCTGTAGCCAACCAGGTAATCAAATAAGTAATGATAAAAGCTTTGAAAGCTTTGTTATTTCTCTCGAGTTGATGCCTAAACATTCTCATTCACAAAGTGTACTCAATAATGTAAATTATTGAGAAATATTTGGCAATATGGGTGGACTGAAATCAACTGAGTAAACTCATCGCATGATGCGAATTTGTCCGAGTTAGTCAAAAAAAAACATACCTAATTGATTCTATCCAATAGTCGAGCTCAGTTAAAATAGTAATTCCAATTCTAATTATATCATCATTGCACCTCTTACACACGAATATTGCTTCAATGTCGCCAATGTTCTGGTAAATCATTTAGTAGTACTCAAACTTTGAACCGATTGCATTCTACACAAACATAAAGAATTTACCACAATCATAATTCGCGTTTTTTTAATTACATTTGCCCTGGACGACTGCGTGGCACACCAACTACAGCTAACTAAATATGGACGTGCTCAGAGTTGTACATATCTCCAACCTGCTCGTGCATGACACCAAACTCTAATGGGCATATTCGAATTCGAGTATTTTGTTTGATACGCTGCACATAAGTCTCTAGTGTTATTATCACGTCAAAATTTGCAAATCTAAAGTTACTTGTGCTTATAACGTATTGATGACGGTTATCGAAAACATAAAACCAGTACGTAACTCAATAAGTAAAGCTGTTCCTAAACTTAAGTCCAGTTTCAAAATATTATAACATCAACTACGATTTGAGGATAATCACGACAGAATTTAAATCAGAACAACATTTTGTACGTGCAGCAAAGCTGGAGAACGTTCTCGTTTTTGTTTGTTGCTTCTTGATGAAATTTGTGCTTCGAATACATTGAGTAACTCCAACATTAGATTCTGACGGGTTCATCATATCTTAATTAAAGTAGAGTAATCGTATAACATTGTGGAGAGATTAAACTGTTTTACCTTTTGCAAATTTCAATTTTCGCTCTATATTTTATTTTTTCAATATTTTTCAAAATATGGGTGAGCTAGAGGAATGGGCCAAATCATGCTCAGGTTCCACCGAATCAAGAAACAGCTTTCGTAATCGGCTATGACATGAACCATGAGAATGGATTTTCTTATGGTATACAGTAGGAAACTATTGAGTCTGCTCATGTCATTCTGCACTGTTGCCGCAGACTCACTTTTAAAACCACACTGCAAGGATACCCATTAATGGTCATTTGCGTAATCGATAACATACGACATCTCATCCAATTGCATTCGCAACCATAATCAGACAAGAAGAAGTTGATTATTGCTACGTGTTTGCCACAATTGCGAATAAATAAACTTCGGAATAAGACTTGCAGTATCAACGTTCATCTCTGACGGTGAGATCGCTTTAAAAAAGCAGCAATGGAAGTGTTCGGTGAGGATTTATATAGTGAACTGCTTCTTTCATGTGATGCAAGTGTTCGCAAGCATCTGAAGAAAAACACTAGAGATTCTCGCTTAACTTTTGAAAGGTCGTAACATTTTTTCATGATTTAATTTAGTTGCAATCAACAGATTAACATGAAATATATTGATTACATTATTCAGATTAAATCATGATTTTGAAACTACTAGATAAACGAAGGAAACAAGCTGAACAACTGCAGAAAGTTATAGGACGCTTGCAGGTCTCTCCTTCGAAACAACATTTTGAGCTTGCGTCAGCTATTAAAGGCGAAGTATTTCAGATGTCCTGACTTTCTTACATTTTTGACAAATACATGAATGATAAGTTTTCGAATTGGAAACATACCACCTGGTTTCCAGCAACGAACAATGCCCTAGAGGCCGTGAACAGAGCAATTAAAGAATGTCACCTGATGAAAGAGCGAGTTCCATTTGGAGTTTTCACTCGAATCCTAACAGTACTGGAAAGCTTTCAACGCCTAGCCGGGTGATTAAATATACGAGGGAGTACGGTTTAGACATCGAAAGAAAGGCATTCAACTGGCTCAATAACGGCAAAAATATCGCACGTGAACGACTTCGACAAAGGATCGACATACGTGTATCTTCCAGGAGAAGAAAAAGATGTTTCCGTTCATGATATCGATGTTTTCGCAATCCACGCTACGCAAATTTCGACGAATTCAGCAGAGCATCGGTAATATCCATCTTGTGAAGTCACAGGCTGATTGGAGCATGGAATTGTACGTGTTACACATTTTTCAAATCGAACTGCTGCCATCACATTAGTAGTCGGTGTCACGTGTTGCTACAAACTGCGACCGAGGCAGCACTCTTACGCTCACCATAAACGGCTACCTGGTAGGCCTAAGAAAATGACTCAAGCGCTGCTGATTGATAGCAGGACATGATCCATACCCTCAAGATCTTGTTGTTACAACTTTTATGAGCATATTTTTAATCATTTGTATTTCTTGAAAAGTATATTTCTGAAGTGAAATATACCATTTTTAACATTTCAACATACATATAGAACACTGTTTTAATAAACGATTGTCTAATTTAAAAGAATAACATTTATCAATGGTTTCTTTTAAATAGCATTCGTAGAACATAACCCTGTGTAATATATTTGCGTGCATTTATGTTTAAGACCCTTACACCTGTAAAGCCTCTACCCTAGAATAATCCATATTGCAAGATTTTATACTGGTTTTGTAGTTTTTTGTGAGAAAATCCACATCCATCTCCTTAATTGTTGCTTCAATATTATGTTTTCGAATTTATTGCTGTCTCAAGCAAATTTTTACTAATTTCACATTTACTAATGCTATTTTTCAAATTTCCTTGGCAAAAAAAAGTAGTTCAATGCGCTTTGACGAATTTTCGAGAAAAATGTTATTTTTCTATGCTATGTTTTCGGATTTTAGTGCTATTTACAAATTTTCGTTTGTTGTTTTAATGTATTTCTTTCATTTTGGTAACACATTTTTTCTTCTTTATCGACATCAGCTCACTAGCGAGACACAATTTCACGGCCCATTTCAATTTTAAGCAAAATCAGTTAATTTAGCCTTTAAACACCTCCAAATTCTAATTTTACAAGCATTACTTCATATTTCTGATTTGGTAAAATATGATTGTTCATTGCACATTGTTGAATAAAAGTCTAATTTTACATTTTCAATTTGAAATTTCTTTATTTTCTTTGGAACAAAATGAGTGTTTAAGTGGCTAAATTCATTTCAAAAACTTTTTCTCGTCGTTTTTGGAAATTTTTAAGTTTTCAATTAATTCATAAGAATATTCGTGTGGAAAACAAATTTATTCTAGCTTGTTCACTTTGTTTATAGATATGCTCGTTTGATTGGATATTATCGATTATTTTTGTTTTGATCTATTGTTTTTATTGCGAATTGTTAGATTTCAATTGGAAAATTTGGTATGGTTAAAGACTATCATTACTTGTTTAGCCTGGACCTTTTATTTTGACGGAAATTGTTAACTTTTGATTGCTTTATCATAATGCCGTTGCTTTATTTGAAAGTTTCACGGTCACTTTGAATTATTCAAAGTAAATTATAATTTTTTATTATATTTAAGTTTTTTAGTGTTAATTTTTATTTTTGTCGGCAATATGATGAATAATTCTTGGCAATTTTGGAATATGGAAGCTAATTATGCATTATTGTGCGTATATATTTAGTCATAAAAAGTAGGGTTGTTAGTTACCGTAACAGTAAAAAATCAATTTTTATCTTACATTCTGGAACATAAAACAATGATTTCTATTGTTTTTTATTGTCATATTTTTAATATAAACAATAGAATTTATTGTTAATCAAATGTTTTTCTATTGAAATGGGTCGTGTGTATTTAAAAGTAATAAAATCTTTTGCGGCAATCAATTAGATTACAACATAAATAAAATATAATCTAAGCATGATAATCAATTTATTATTTAGACTCAACATATTCTTTCAATACATAAGTACATTTTCTTGTCTTAATTTATGTGAATTTTGATATTTGGGTCAGTTGTTCACTCAAAACAGTACATCATAAATATATGATGTCATGGTAAGGAATTCTGTAATTCCACCTTGAACTACAATTTACTTAAGAATACTTCTACCTGCAAATATCATTATTTTCGTAACTATAGTTATATATACACCTACTCACTGATAATTGTTGAGTATTATCACCAGAACTAGCGAAGAGAGCAGTGCTATTATAGATATAATGTTGGTGCAATCTTATATCTCTTTATATTTGAATGCATGATCTTGAACACAATTTTTATAATTTTATCATTTTTCAGAAACAACACAATTCTGATTAGTGTAATAATGATGTAATTGTAATTGGTTGTTGATCTATAAATATTCAGATTATAATGGCATCATTATTATTCAAAGTTAGATTACATTTTATGTTGACAGTTTTGTCCAGATACATTTGCTCCAGTACGACGTTTTAGAATGTGGAAGGAGGCTGCCAGAGCGCTATGTCCATATAAATTTAAGAAAACTTCGTACATAGCGTTGTTGGAGATTAGTTGATAATCGGAGTCAGAAGCATTGCCATACGCGATACACCGCAGTCTACCCAACATCGGTTCTGGTACTGGTGTTGTTGGTACCTACACACAAAAAACAAACATGGTTTTTACGGAATGTTTTGCACTTTCCACTTGAAAAGTGCTCCGTTTTCTGAAAATAAAAGTTTAATTGCACGAAGTCAAAGTGATTCTTTTATTTAAAAGTTTTTCTTCGTGTTTCAGTGTAAAATTAAAAGTTCTTCCATTTAAATTCAAAATTCTGGAACTGCCAAATCACTCAACGATAAACTTTGAGTAAAAGAGAAATGACAATAAAAATTATTTTCTCTCTTCGCATGGGCACTATGGAATATTACATGGTTAAAATAAATTGAATTCATTACCGCATTTAAAATGTAAATGACATAAAAATCATTAAAATTAATAAATATACTTTTAAAAATATGGTTTTGCCTACTTTTTATATTACCTAATTATTTTAATAGCCGATTCAGATTACGACTTTCAAGATTAATTACTCTAAATGGGGAAAGAAAGTTTAATGTATGAGTATTGGTATCAAGTTACTTTTGTTATATAATTAATGCGTAATCTGATATACTATAACAAATTTCAAAACTTTTGCCCAATAATTCTGAAAAATACCCATAGTGCCTCAAAATTTGCAGGTGCTATCTGTCGACGTTTCTCCCTTGCAGTCACAACAGTGTATACGAACGACAGCAAAACAGAAAAGTTGTCGTTGGCCTCAGAACTATATCTCTCTCTAATTAAAGAGCGGTGTCTTTCGCGGAATCGTGTCTAGGCAGTGGCAATTGCTGTTCATCCCGAATACACATCAGGTACGTCATATTGTTTAAATCAAATAATATAAAAATTGCCAGTAGTGGAAATCGCGCCTCGCCGGCCTCGCTCGATGCGAATGGCGTAAGCAAAATTAGCGTTGAAATACAAGAGTTGGCGTTTGGCAGCTTATTGAGATTTTATTTTGTATTTTTGTTTATATAACCGCCAGGAGATTATCCAATGCCTACAGATAGCTACGAGGCATCCTTACCTTTACCACGGGTTGGATCTTGGGCTGAAATACACAAAAGCGTGTGGCGGTAGGTGCTGCAGCTGTCATCTTATGCGTGACAAAAATACTAGAAGGCCTAATAAAATGAAAAGTTTAAGCTAATCATTGCGATTTGTATATTTTATTTATAATGGAAACGATATAACGTACAGAGGGAGTTGGTTCTTAATTAGAAAATTAGTTTTTAATGAAAATAAATCACTATTTTTCACGGTGTGTTTTCATTTTGACAGTTCTACAATTTAGATTTGAATGTTCAAACTTTTAATTTTAGAGTGGCATGCCACTTTTGAATCATATTGTTGCAAAAGTTGGCGTACTTTTATTTAAGCATATGCAACTCTCTACGAAAAGAACCAACGCAACTTTTAAATTACCAATGGTTTTTAATTTTATTAATGATTTTCTTTCTGTGTACTGGGTGGTATCTTAAAACAGCTGCTCATTTTGGACGGATCGCTAGTGCGACGTGGGGATGACTGAGTCAAGCATATATCTCGTACAATATGCCCCGGATAAAGAATAAGCCGTAGCACAAACATGGTTCTGGTTCTCGTAGTTCGATCGAATGACCATTACAGTATGTGATTGGACTGATTCCATTCGGTAGAATTCCTTCATTTCAAAGCCAATTTTCGAATTGTCTCTCACCATTACATTATTCTTGCGAACCGGGAATCGCATTACATTTTTTGCCTGCATCTAAAACAGATCTGGATTCTCAGACGACGTACATTTTCTGTTTGCCGTAGCGTTACACAGCGAATAGCTCCAGGAACTCAAGCAACATCATGAGCAGTGATACATCTTTAAGTGGCCTCAGGGTGTCATTTTAGAAATAAGAAGACATCGAGAATGTTGAAGATGGGACAAAAAGAGCTGTAAGAGTAAAATCAGCAGTGATTCAAATCGTTCAGGCTGTCAGTTTGAATATGAATCTGAAACATTGAATTTCCCAGCTGCCCGCACGGAAGGATGTCTAAAAGCGAACAGGAATCTACCTCGTTGGACACAAACCACCATAGTCAAGTTTCAAAATAAGTTTGGGTTCGAACCAAGTGTATTTCCCTCGGTTTTGCGAGTGTGTTTTGTTTACCTCTACACGGTTTAGACCAGTTTCTTCCGCGCTTTTGTTGTACGGTTATAAATAACCTATACGGTATACGGTCGCCGGGAAGTGGTTGAATTTTGCTCACCAACGTGCATCGTCAGGCCGAGACGATGGAGGACTCCACCCCAGCAATGCGTGTTCGTTTGGTTATGCCGATGTCGTTCGCTTGCCTGAACCGGCGCCAATCAAATACCGGACAACTGGAACTATACCGAGGCCGCCAGCAAGGGTAAAGTGGATGTGTGCATTGCCCTACTGGAGCATGGTGCTGATCCAAACATTAGGAATTCTGAGAACAAAATTCCTTTGGATCTTGCATCCTTGTACGCGTTCTGACGGTAAGTACGGAAGGATGACCTGTTGGAGGCAGCGCGTTCGGACCCGAAGAGCGACTGGCAGATGACCACAAGATCTGAAACAGGTCGCGTATCGGCGTACGGTTCCGGCACAAAATTCTGAAAGGCATCACCACCCTCCGGGCCACCACGCACAGGTCAGAATAATGCAGGTGACTGCAGCGAACAAAACTAAATAATGCATTCGTTACAGGGCTAGGGCTAACTCGAACCCGGTCACTCTTCTGGTGGATTTACTTCCCGACGACAAGGTTTCTTACCGTCGAAGAAGAAATGCAAGCGACGATAAGAGCACAAGGATAATGGTCACGCTGGCGGTTATTTCAATCGATACAACATCGTTAGGGTGAGTGACTTTATTTTGAGTTTGTATTTACGCCTCGACGTCGCCCATATTCTGCACTATACATCAGGGTTTAATTCTGAAGACTTTCCGGTTTTCTTGTTCTAACTTGTTCGGATGGGAACGCCGCGGTTGTTTTCTCTTCAAAGATTTAAAAGTATCCTTTTCCTGCAGATAAATCAGTATTTCTAATATCTTCAATCCGTCGTCTAACGGAAAAGTTCAATCTCTAGTTACTCTTATATAAATGCTGGTGTCTTCACAATTACTCCCCGCGATACTGCATCCGTGGGTGCTACTTGAGTTTAATTGCATTTCAATTGGTTTTGGATTGGATTTATATTGGATTTTGACGGGATTTGGATTAGATTTATATAAAATCCAGAATTCGTTCCTTGGGAATACAACAAGCGTTCTTCGAGAATCTCACAGCCGTTCCTTTCGGATTCCACCAGGCGCTCCTTTGAAAACTAAATGGCGTTCCTTCGCGAATCAAATGGCGTTCCATCGAGAATCCGGTGGCATTCTTTCCAGCAGGCGTTCATTCGAGAATCCAGTAGTCGTTCTTCGAGAATCCAACAGATTTCTTCTGGAATCCAGATGGTGTTCGTTGGTAATCAATGGACTTTCCTTCAGAAACCAATAGGCATTCCTTGCAATCCAATAGGCCTTCCCCAAATCCAGTAGGAGTTCCTTTGAGAATCCAGTTAGCGTTTCTTTGGGAAACCGATAGACGTTCGTTCAAGAAATCAATGAGCGTTCCTTCGCGAATCTAGAAGTCGTTCCTTAAAGAAATCAATAGGCCTTCCTCCGCGAATCCAGAAGTCGTTCCTTCGAGAATCCAATAGCCGTCCTTCGGGATTCGGCGTTCCTTCGGGAAATCAATGGCGTTCCTCCGCGAAGCCAGTAGTCATTCTTTCGGGAATACAATAAGCGTTCTTCGAGAATCAATAGACGTTCCATCGGAATCCAGTAGGCGTTCTTTAGAAAATCCAGTAAGAATTCCTCGCGAACCCTGGAGTTGTCTTCGGGAATACGAAAAGCATTCTTCGGAAATCAATAGACGTTCCATAGGTGATCCAGTAGGCATTCCTTCGCGAATCAATAGGCGTCCCTCAGCGAATCAGTAATCATTTCTTCAGGAATATAATATGCGTTCTTCGAGAAGGTTTAGGTCAGGCCGAATGAAGTTTGGCCGAATAGTTGAAATACGTTTCCTAATGAAGGAGTAGAAAAAAGGAAGAAGAAGGATGAAGGAAGAAGGAAGAATGGTGAAGGAAGAGGGAAGAGGCAGAAGGGAGACGGACGAAGGAAAAAGAAGAAGAAAGAAGGAAGGAGGAAAAGGAAGAATGAAAAGGAAAGAAGTAAGTAAGAAGAAGGAAAAAGGAAGAAGGAAGAATGAAGAGGGAACAAGAAAGAAGGAGAACAATAAGGAAGAAGGAAGAAGGAAAAATAAAAGAAGAAGAAGGAGAAGGAAGAAGGAAAAGGGAGAAGGAAAAGAAGAAGGAAGAAAGAAGAAGGAAGAAGAAAGAAGAAGCAATACGTGAAA